>NC_052118.1:113877-183609 GCF_012273895.1 Zerene cesonia
TTAACAAACGATAGGTACGCACCTGATATCTGAAGTCTCTTTCTGTAGCCTGTTTAGCCTTTCTCTGAAAATAATAAGCAATGTTCTTTAATACGTAAATATAAGAATTATTTTACCCACAGCATCTAGACAACTTTATTTCAAACAGTTCCTTCTTGTACTCTTAGATTATCTTAGATTATATAGATATTATAATTATTACCCAATTGTCTAAAATCGATGACAATATTAAAAAAGGACAGGGCGATAATAATTACAAAGCACTAGAATCATATAAACAGTAAACTCACAACGCACAAAAATTGTATTTACATTATTCATTTATAAAACGCATAAGGCTCAGGGTGCCTAAGCTCACATTAAAATCATTTAAAACATCTCATCCAAGTGCATCCAAACGACGCAGATGTAAACATGCAAGTAGCAATCACAGTAAAGTACCCGTATAGTGCGCATGTGCTCCCGCTTGGCGCGCGTGTGTCCGCACAGGCGCCGCTGCAGCCAGCGCCACGCGTACAGCGCCGACTTGGGTGAAGGCACCACGTTGAAGGGCGGCGGCGCCGTGCCGCCCTCCTCGAAGTAGCTGATCCACAGCTTGCTGCGCGCGAACTTCCATTCCACGTCTGCGCGCTCCTGCATACATAATAAATAACTGATGCAGTTAATATAAACAATATTAACTATATATGTATATTTTTAACATGCTTTTATTAGCTTTAATACAATTTAGTTGATCGTGTTTTTTAAGGTGGGCATACACGGTCATTCCACTTGGTGCGTCGACAAATGATTTGATGCGATAGACCGATGACCTTGAATATTAACCATTTAAACTACATTTATAATTTAAGTTATTTATGAGCTCCAATATATATGACTAATATTGAGCTACGTAATTATTTTGACAATATATAGCAGTTGTGGCTCAGTGGCGAGGACCTCGGACTTCAAAATCCTTAAGTTACGGTTTGAGACTAGGCGAGCATGCAGGAAATAAATAGATTTTTCAATTTATCTGCACATGAGGATAACATCACCACTGCTCAAAACGGTGAAGGAAGACATCGTGAGGAACCGGCATGTCTGAGAATCAAAAATTCGACGACATGTGACATCTGACAACCTGCACTTGGCTAGCGTGGTGGCCAAAATCCTCATAGGACGCCTATGTCCCAGCAGTAGGAACATATGTGGGCTGATGGTGAAGATGAATTATTTTGGCAAATCTGTATTCAGTGGGATCGAGAATTGCAATTAATAACAAGAGCTAAGTAATTAGTTGACTCTTACATAAGAAATAGAACTAGGTATATAGTTAATATAAGTTTGAGATATTGATTATTTTCGTCAAACTATGTAAGATGTGAATAGCTGATATTGTAGTAACAGGATATTTTGGCAAACAAACATAACACTTCACTTCATATTTATTTGCAACAAATTACGCCTACTCGAATCTATTTCACCAATGCAACTTTTGCGTAGGCGTTTTATTGACCACATAATGTCTGTAGTTTACATTATTATGACACATATTACACTGTTTAGCGCTAACGCACATCGTTCGCCTTCTCATTGCAACACTAAAATTGACAGGTAAATCTTTATAACCTGTGAGTCATTACTTAAGACATATGTTTCTTTATCGTAATGTTATAATCAGGGGCTCGTTAATATAGATACTAAATTAATTTCTGCTTTAATAATTCTTAGCAACGAATTTTTCACATATCACATAAAAATTAAACAGATTAAACTATATACGTACAGATATCAGTTGATAGGAATGATTCATCATGGCGATGAGCAGGTTGAGCAGAACGATAACATTGATGACGGCGTAGGTCCCGAACATCAGCATGCCCCAAAAACGCGTGAAGATTTTGATGCCGTCCAGCTCGAAGGACTCCAGGTCCACCAGCCCGAACGCCGCCCAGAAAAGCGTCTGCATTGTCTCGAATAAGCTACGATACATGTTTTGAATGAGTCAAACAAACTATACAAAAGAAACACGATATACTTAAACACATCGTGATTTATTATAGCCATAGGAAATTAAATTAATTTTTGGCTTTTTTCGTCTCGTTTTTTTTTTCGTCTAAAGGCCTAGTTGTAAAAATTTTAAGACGGTTGAGTTTTTGTTAATATCCGATATACTTAACACTGACTTAGCAAATCGCCTCCAGACGATGCAAGCGTCGGGGTCGTGCACGGTGCTGTTGGTGCCCGACAGCGTCGTGCAGCGCTTCTTCTCCATGTCGGCGTAGTACCACAGCAGCTGGTTCAGACCTGTGCACACACACGTGTTAGGATCACTTTCATATTTCAGAAATTTCTTCTTTTCAACGCAGATTTGTTTCTGTTTCGCTGGGCAATATTTGTTATATGTAATACTCATAGCTCAAAGCAGTTAAGGAATTACAAGTTACGCATTGATTTAACGAGACACTCACCACAAGAGAAAGCGAATATGACTAGAATATCCAGGACGAAAAACTTTAATATGTCGAGCACCATGCGGCTGAGAGACACCTGCAGCGGCCCCAAGTGCGGGTTGACGCTAAAGATGTAGACGAGCTTGAGGCTGCTGAAGATGTTGGCGGCAGAGAACAACCCCTCCGACAGCAGCATCGGGTCCCACGCGTCCCACTTCTCGCGAGGCTGGTTCCACTGAAGGCCCATAGCCATCTCTCTCCGTACCTAGTAATAAGATATTTGTATACAATATATATGTATATATATGGTAAAGTGTGTCATTTTTAGGATATTGATTTGGGAATGTAATATAACACTTTTGGCAAATACGATAAGTTTTGTTTTGGCTTTCACATGAGTGGGTGATTCTACTTACATGTAGATTTAGGTATTTATCGATTAAGTGAAGAATGAGCTAATTATTCGATATTTGTCTTTGCTTATATTTATTATATATACATAACAATTATATTCATAACAAACAATTCGACGAAGTAAACAATAGAATTACCTGGAAATGCGATACGATGCGCAGCGCGACTGTGGCGACATAGAGCGAATTGGTGACGAAATCTATGACGTTCCACATGTCGTGTACATACTCTTGTAAACCCATGTCCCACAGCTGCTTTACTTCGCTCCAAATTAGACCTGCCATTTAAGTATGGTATGAAAAAACAAAACCGACTTCAAATTGTCAGAACTAGACAAAATTTTAATGGGACATACCACATCGCAGGCACCGCCTTTTACATAAAAAAAAGCAAACATCGGTTCACCCAATAAAAAGTTGGATGCGGAAAACGATGCGGCAAATAATATTTGAATGTAAATTAATATGCTTACCGCTAACCCATGCGAGAATGAGCCACTCGACGAGTGTGGGCGGAGAGCCGCGGCGGGAAACCAGCGCGTCGTGTGTACTGCCCCAGAAGATGCCCCCAGCCGCTGTCTCGATCCGTTGGGACGCCAGGATGAGAAGGACTATATAATCATATTAAAGTTAAGTTGTTAACTTAGTTATATAACAGACAAGACGCTCGTTCCGGCTCCGCCCAGATATCAAGATTCCTGTTTCATCCCAAGGGAGCATTTATCGGGCTAAAAAGTATAGCAAATTCATCAAAATCCGTTCAATACTTTCAGCGTGATTGACGGACTTTCACATTTATAATATTAGTGTGATAACGAAATTCTATACTATAATATTCTAAGATGTTATAGTTTGCAAATGGATTTATGTTACAGTTTTGCTGTTAAAATGCTAAATGTTATTACGACTACCTTAAAGTACCGTTACCCATTCATGTTAAAACAAAGTTACCTACATAAAAACATAAAGTAGCTCGCCGAGTGGCACAGAAACTTGATGAACGGTTTCCTCAGCATGCGGCCGGCGGCGGAGTGCGGCGCGGCGATGTAGGCGACGGAGTAGAGTGGGAACATGGCGCCGATGCGCACCATCTCGGCCGCCTGCAGCAGCATGTTCTTGCGCCGGAACCCGGGCACGCTCTCGTACCAGATGGACGCCAGCAGCTGCTGCACGTTGGGGTGCGCTACGAACTGCAATTCATTCAATCAACTTTAAACAATATGCTGTGTAGTATGATTATAAAATAAACAATTAAAGTGGACACAGTATTGTGTAATTTTTGTGTTGATACAAACTATGCTACTTAAACCTAACTAAATATACATTTTGAGTATATTTGGTTAGGTTTGGGTCTTGTAATTGTATCTAAATACTTATGACATAGAACTAATTGTGTTATCGATACAATTATTGTGGCTTACTTTTTTCTGTCTGAGTTTGATGGCCAGCTTGAGTCGGGAAAGCCTCATCCTTTCTGGCGCGCCGGGCTCTATCAGCGGCGCTTGTGGTGAACCCTTCTCATGGTTCAGCAGCACCTGCAGCTCGTTGGAGGTGCGCGTGTGGTCCAGCAGAGCCGTTGCGAACTCCTGGCACTGAACGCGTAGCTCTTGGTACTCCGTTTTGAACTCATGCTCCAATGCGGACAGTCTCCTTAGTTCCCACGACAGTTCGAAAGCTGATAGTATCGGGTCTTTCGAAGATAGAGCTATGAGGGATGGGGAAGCTAGCGCTCGGTACGCGTTGATCCTGGATCGTGAGTGCCGCAAGGAGTCCTCCCGGCGCGAGCGCACGCACTCGTCGCAGCCGCAGCGCACGTCGTGCGGCACGGGCAGGCCGGCGCCGCGGTCTAGCAGCAGCTTGATGATCTCGTAGCTGTCGCGATGCGCCGCCAGTATCAGCGGCGTTATGTCCGAAGTGAATGTCGCAGTCTCCGGTGGAAGTGCCTCCCAACTCTGTAATTATGTAAATTATGAATGACACAATATGCAACGTCAGCATCATATCAGCAGCGACGTCATATCAGAAAACAATATACAATTTATATGCAGAGTTTAATAGAGTATATACTTGTACGTCGCAGCTAACTGATTCTCATTAATAGCGTAGACTCTTTATTAAACGGCGACGTTTATGAGCCGAGGCTATTAATGAGACGGCAATTTTTACCAGCTAGCTGCTACATAAGTATATAATACGATAGGAACGAGACTGGATAGTATTTCTTTCAAGAAAATGTAATTTGCATTTCAAAGGTTTTATAAAATTTAACTCATTACTTTTAAAAACCTCACAAGTGCAAATTGTCAGTCAAACTTATTAAATCGATAAACAACTAAAGAACGATGTCATACGATTGTCATTAAGTATTATTTTAAAAGTAAAACATGTACATTATAAGTAATGTTTTTGGCAATTTACATCATGAATTGCTTTTTATGAACCTAACTTCTGTACGACCTGTGAGTGTTGTACTATTTACAAAAACATTACAGTATTCATAACGAAATTTGTATTGTTATTTGTGTAACTGCTACTATTGATTTCAATCAGAAAAAAAAAATAAAAACGAATAACTGCTTAATACGGTACCAGCACATTAATTATTACTAACATGTGGTTCTCCCTCTTTTCGCGTCCGTTCTTCGTGGTCCAAGAGGGCTTCCACAGCTTCAACAAACTCTTCTGAAATGGCGTGGAGCAGAGCGTCCCGCGTTTCCACGCCAAACTCGAGTAGCAGCTCCACCATTTCCAAGTTCTCGTTGTCAATAGCCATAAGGAGCGCGCTGCGGCCGAGCGGGTCCACGCAGTCCACGTTGATGTGGCCCGTGTCCCGCGCCCGCTGCAGCACGCGCCGGGTCCCCGCCACGTCGCCTCGCTCGACGCCCAGGAGGTACTTCTTCTCCTCCAGGGACAACACAGCCATTTCCTGATGTGGTCGTACCACATTTTCTTCCTCTGTCATGCCATGTATACTATGACGCTGTAGACATAATAGCAAAATAAAAACGATTAGACGTACTTCTAACTCAACTAACAGAAATTATTGGAAATGAGTCAAACAAAAATGAACCCTATCGGGACAGAATAAACATTCACTTGACGATCGATCAAAATGTACCAGGAGCCGGTCAATAGCGCTGCATCATCTTTATTGAACCTTCAGTCATACACGACACAATAGAGACGCTTAATTCATAGTAGAAATTAAGCTTAAATGGGGCAGTATGTCTATTTATAAGATATTGATAGATTTGATAAACACTCGGCGGTAATGAACTGGCGTGTAGTTATTTTTCATTATTTATATTACAAAAATAGACGCATTCCAGCTACATGCAGTGTAGTGAAAACTAAAGTCATCCGAGAGAATGAGGAAATATACGAATGGAAAGTTTAATGAAAACAAATTCTCTTCTAAGTCACAATTATTTAAATTTCCGAACAGATTCTTTAAAAATAATATAAAGACAAGTAAATAAATAGGGGATTCGATCATTGTACTATTCAATGCAAATAAAAAATCAACAATGTTTTCCTATATCGTTAAATCTCGATATTTTTTTACAACGTTGTAGATTGACAAACATTATCATACCCATTTATCATAAGATGCGACGATAAAACAAAATAGGTCAGTTGTTAAGGGTGAAATGTCGTAGCTCGCGGGTGCTTGGGAAGGTGTCGCCTGTCGAGGCGAGTGTATCGACGCTCATTATGCAAATGGGTCGAGCCTCGCCGCCCACGCGCTCACAGCCGTCCATGTTCACAAACACTCATTGACAAAGCGCCCGCACAATGAATTAGCGACGCGCGACGCTACTACTATCTGCATAGTACGATCGAAGCTTGCACAAACTGCATTTACGTGTGACCTTTAATCCCACTAAATCATCTGTTTTATATAAATCGAATCTTGCGCTTCATTATAAACAATGTAGCGGATATCAGGCAGAATAAATATCCCAATAGCGATATCGAGATATAAAGGATCACCATGCAGAGTGGCCTACCTTGACCTTGTTGTCGAGAGGGCGCGGCTCGGGCGCGAGCAGGGCACCCAGCTCCACGCGGCAGGTGGAGGGCCGGCGGTCGCCGCTGCCGGCCGACATCTCGGAGCCGCCGCTCTCTGCACAGACAGACCGACACTGAGCGACGGCCACGCTCGCGAGCGCAGCCGCCGCTCGCGCTAACATTCAGCGTAATACAATGCGGCCGGATATAATTAGTGCGCATGCGCAACGCAGCACTCACCGGCTCCGTCGCCGCGGGCGCCATCCCGCGACCGCTCCGAGAACTGCAACAAAGGAGCGCGCGTCTTAAGTTAGGGCGGGCGGACACGCGGATACTGAATATCACGCGAGAATGCAGTCATGCATAAAATAATTTCAATTATTTTGCTCTGTCGCAACGTGAAACATGTATAAACAGAATTATCTTCGTGTCTTAAATTTTAATTTAATTAATACCTACTTACATTCTTATCGGATATAAATTACAGTACAGGAATATTTTGAAGACAGAAAACCACAGAATACCAAAAATAATTTACAGAATGTTTTATTTAAAGATACGTCAAAAATGAGGCAGTAGCAGAGAATACATTAAACATAAGACAGCTATAGCCATTCGTGAAAACTTTTTTTTCAGACAAAATGTCCCCTCTAAGTTGAACCTAATATTTGACTATCACCGTATAAATGTTGTCAAAATCTCCTCAGTTGTTTTTTATGGGAAAGACACCCATACAAAAGGAAAACCTAACCTCTTTTTAAATCACATTTAAGGTATAGACATGACGATGGTATTTATTTATCTTAAATATTTTTAAAACGTCAGATTATCATATATTTAATACATGTACATAGAAAAGATTAACAAAATCTTAATTAATCAATTACAATATGTTCACTTCTATGAAGTGGCCATTACCTTTTTCTGTATTTAGTGTTAGTTACATAGTAAATAAATAAATAGCATTCACATACAAAATCATCAACATTCATTGTATTTTTTGACTCTTCCACTGATAATAAAATGCTAGACCAGTAACTTTATAACGTATATAATATGTAAAGTCATACCTGCACGCGGCGCACGCGACGCGCGGCGATCTGCCGCGAGTGTCTGCGCAGCGCCTCCAGCGTGGACGCCCGCGCCGCCTGTCTACAAAACACCTTCTTTATTGCCTCGTAAACCTGAACGCACTGCGCATTTTTTGTTCGCAATGAAGTACGTGATATATTTAGTACTCGTAGTTCACGCGTTTCACAAGCTTCCCTGCCATATGATCTTCCAATGATTAATTTGCGAAAAGGTTGTCAAAACAAGTTGTTAAGAAGATATATATATTCCGTTTTAAAAAGAAAGTATATAAACAAACATGACGTATTTACAGCAAATGTTTTTTACAGTTTCACTTGTGAATGAGACATGCTGGAAAGGCAAACGTACCGCCAAAGTAGTTATAGAATTACTTGTATTGATACACATTGTTACTCATCTTTAGATTTATGTATAGTGTTCATACAGTTAACAATATACAAGTTATGATCATACTTCCGACTACAGCTATACTCTATGAAACTAGTATTAGTTTAACGTAGACGTATATAGACTAAGACGTATGTCTTAGCAGTTCGTTTTCGTCTCTCTTTTTCAATATACTCAAAGTCATCCAAATCGATTCAGCGATTAAGGCTGATAAAGTACTGGAAACGTCACAGAGATATGAAGAGACTTGCTTTAAGCATGTGTATTATTTATTATATGGTGAAATACATGTGAGTAGTAAGGATAATTATTATGAAATCGCTATGTAAGCAAAGTTTTAAGTACTTATAAACAATTTTTTTTTAATTTTGTTTTTTAGTTTTATAGCATTGAAATGCTTTAATTCAAAATTTCTCACTCATATCTTTGTTATAATTAAATGAAAACTACAAAAGAAAGGTTTGTAGCGTATAATCGAGTTAGGTTATGAGTATTCTCTAGAGTGCCTACTTCGGAAATTCTCCCATCCCCGTAGACATTAGGTTAATGACGTTATTGGCTAAATTCAGTCCCTAAACGCTGTCTGAAAAATAAATGTTACATTTCTTACCGACATTGTATTAAGCAGAATAAATAATCTTTATTCAATTCTTTTTTCTTTTTTGTTTCGTGAAGATATTTAGCAGGTCATTATTCACGTTTAGTATTTACCCACTGTCTTCAGCACTCAATAAATCAGAAGCGAACGTCCTTCCATATGAAAATAATACAAAAAGAACTTAGAAACTTTGTCTATTTTATCACGGAGAGGGAATGAGTAGCTAATAAAGTAAAAATCAAGCGAACATCGACTTCAACGGATTTTTATTGTCATTTGTTTTAGTATTTCGAACATACATTTTTACTTGCATACATTGAAATCTCTACTCTTTTATTAATATAATTAATATGTGTTGACGTAGGTAGTAACGAATATTAGTACCACTGTAGGTGTAACGAATATATAAAAAAATAACCATACTCGTATCATACAATTTTAATAGAAGAGGGTGAAAAAAAGTACAGAGAAAGTGAAAAACGAAAAAAAAAATAAGAACTAGATTCTAGGGCAAGGAGCGCCAGCCTTTCAAATTTTCATTTATTACTTTTAACTGACCCGACAGACGTTATCGTACCTTCGTGCGAACTGTCAATTGTGAAGATTAAATAACCGTTAATTTTAAGATTACTTTTTAATCGTCAATTTCTTAGTTTTTCTTTAAATCTCTTTCATAAGATCTTTCAGGACAATAAGAAACACATGAAAAATTTATTAGCAAAATCGATCCATCAACTCACGCGTGATGCTATTTTTGTATTTGTGTGTATATATAAAAGAGAGAGTATAATATTTTAATCAAGAGTCCACAGATAGAACACAACCAGTTGATTTGATACTCAAAAGCGATATGGAATGTTCATATGAATAAAAATAGCTCAGATGAAAACCCAACAACTTAATCGAAAAGAAACTAAAACATCATAGTTACGGATCCATTGCCACACCTTTTATAAACGGACAGCATTGCTCTCTCCAACCGGCTGTCGCTTTTACGTTTAAATCATTAACTGATTTTGATGAAATTTGGAACAGAATTGAAACTAAATCGTCACAAAGGAAATATTCTACGTTGTCAAGTAAAAACAGTCTTTGATCTTTAAATAAGTGGTGGATATTAGTATGTACGCCTAGTGAACTGCACGTGAATTGAAATAGATTTATTAAAACAAATTTGAGTAACAAACTTTCAAAAAGCGACTCTGACCTTGGTACTAGTAATTACTGTGTCTATTATTATTTCAAATGTACAATATTTAAATCTTGCAGAAGGAATACATGTTTAAAGAAAAAAAAAAGAAAAAAGCTTTGAATTTGGAAAAAATTTGATAGGTACAAAAACATAGGCACATGAAGTTCTACAAATTAGAAAATCTATTTCTTTATTTATGTAATTTTCCTCTTATATTCAATATAGAATATCTATATGATATAAAACCAAACTCTTTGTAGGGCCTAGAATTGATATAAATACTAAGTTATTATTATCCTGACTGCTCCTCGCATAAATAGATCTGTGTCGAATACTTGCCTAAGTACTGATTACACGCGGATCGGATCGATGTTGTCAAACAATCACGATTACATGCGATGTTAGAACTCGCTACGTTTGTGCAAATATAGTTAAAGGGTAAACAGTCGTTATCTATGCAAAATAAGTTTTTATATACTTGTTAATAATATATTAAAAAAAGCTTGTTAAAAGATCTTCAATTACAAAACGCATAAAATTCATGTAAAATTAAACATAAGATTCTACTCGATCTAGATTCTCTACTTTTTAACAGTTAATAGTAATCCAATAGATACACTTAATGTTAATTGGCTGCAAGGATTATATGGTCGATGCGCTAATTTTTGCATCTCCTCCCTAGAATTAAATAATATTTTAGCGTCAGTGTGATCAACAGGAGCAGAATATGAAAAAAGTTTGTAACTATCCGGAAAAAATCATAGCTTCGACTCACACGCGAACGGAGACGCGTGCGTAGCTTGTACAACATAAAGATGTAATGTGTTTGATGTTATGACATAATATGATGAAGCGATAACTAAACAGTGTGACAAAAGGGCGGGTTGCTGGCACGACGCCAACCTTAGGGCACAAGTGTGTCTCCTCGCCCGTGCCCGTCTCCTGTCGTAGGATTTAAATTCACTCGTGAATTCTACCACAGCCAGATAGCTTAATCGAGTACTAACAGCCCCTCTGAAGTGCTTCGTATGTGATTTAGACGGGAAATATTGATTAGAATCTGTAGTACCAGGTTCTAACATTTTATTTAGGTACATACTCCTTTAGACTTGGACTGGATTTCCGGGCTCAAAAAATTACACTGTTACTGTCTTTGTCCTTTCTCGGTCTTTGTCCAAATTACACACATACACACACACACATATATAAAAAAGTTAAAAGTACCGATTAATTATCTATCTACAGGACATTGCCCTGAAAGTTGACAAAAAAATTTTACTTAGTTATTCTGACGTAAAAAATATAACTGCCTTAAAAACCCGACTTCAAAACTAAAAAGTAAAAAATAATTAGGATTTAATATCAATTATATACTCCTATTATTTATAGTGCTATTTTTACTAATAAGTTAGAAGTCGGTGCCAAGCCAATAATATAATACTTACGTTTCATTATTCTTCGTATTCATTGAGCTACTGATAATATTACCATTTAATTGCTCTTTATTAGCTTTATTTACGTATCTTATTTTTTAAAGTAGGCATTTCAATCATAATCATTGTATACATTTTTTCGTATTCATTTAAGTGATTAAAATATAGGTAACTTTTTGTTTGGGACTTGTTATGTAAAACTTCAGCTCACTCAGACGCCGGGAGGTGGGTTAAATTTAGCTTGCAAGATATGATAACAGACAACGGGACAGGTGAAACTAAATAATAGTTTGTTAAAATGCTCATCAAATAAAAACTAATCGGCCTGAACGAATTTTTTATAGGACCAACTCTAACCTATTCCTCACAAAACAAAAAAAATAACTTCGTAAATCGGTTGAGAAACCTCGGCATAATCGGTGTACATGCATAAAAAAATACCGGCCGAATTGTGAACTGCTTCCTTTTTTGAAGTCGACTAAAAAGAGGTGAAAAGTGTAAGCTCGTGATATTTTGGGCACCTTGTTAATGATTAGAAGTTAGAAAGTTTAATCTTATTCTGAAATTTAGTTTCATTATGTACGTAATAAGAATTATAACACAGAAATATTTACCAGTTATACATATATTGAAGCATAAGCACAGTCAACATAATACTACTAGTTTTGTATTAGTATTATGTTATCTGTCATAAAACTATACTGCATAACGAATGTTGGAAAAGTTAATAAATCCTTAATTACTTTATTAAGAATTATGGCAATCATAATATCTTCTTAAAAAGTAGGTTAAATTTTTTAAAAAATTTTTTAGTTGTATTAAATAGTAATAATAATTTATATAATGAAACTTTTTCATTGCTTCGATTTCCTAGGCACAACTCATTATCTACAAATTTTAATTCCAATTTGTAATTTTTCTTTCAATCACCGTGATAAATCAGACAATTTACACAAAATCTAACTAAATTATACAATTTAGTAAACCTCTATGGACATCTGTAGCAAATAAACAGCTATTAGTGAGAGGTTTAAAGCTGATTACGTTCAGAAAGACGGACACGGCGGGGGACTTCGTACTGTAATATGTAGTCATTTCCCAATAACATTTATTGGGGTCTAATAGCCTTTGACCGAGGACTACTTGTGACTTTTCATCGGCAACAAATCGGGGTTTTTGATGTATTTTAACATTGGCCCTTGTAATTCTTTGATATGTACTTTTAGCTAATATGTTATAATGTATAAATTGTAACGTATATACCTAAAACTCCTATTAAATGTCTTTCTAAATACGAAGGTTTTTAACTACTCGTAATTCACCTTATGAATCAGAAGAAGAAGTCAAGTTCTCGAAAAACCAAAGCTCTTGCGGTATGTGTTTTTCTCGGTAGTAATCGTTTGACCATCGCCAACTGCTTTATCAACGTCTGGTGTACTAGCATATAAATATATAAAACAACGAATCGGACATGTCACCGAATGATGAGTATGGGAATCCCCATACTAAGACCATTTTTAAAATTAGTTGTATTGCAATACCTGCACAAGGTTGCTTATATGTAAAACAAAATCATTTAGCTTGCAATAAATGTTTTGAGTTTGAGTTTGAAATAAAGGACCACTTCAATTTGTGCATTTGCAAACAATTAATCCTATATGCATAAAATAAATTTTTAATCAATTTAATTTTTAATTTTATAGCATTGAAATGCTTTATAAATGAGAATTAAAAAAAAACAGAAATGTGGGGTGTCCCGTAGGAACATTAAACCGAAAGAGTAGAAGTAATTCGATTGCTGAGGTGGAATCGCGGGTGGCCGAGAGGCTAAGCGTTGCTGACGCCTATGACGTGAGTTAGAATCCCGCCTCGTGAGTGAATTTTTTCTTTTCTTTAAAAAATTCTCAATTTCTAATAGTTGAATAACTATTTAGGATGTAGTTCTTTCAACAGTACTTTTAAAATATTTATTGTGGAGATGAAATCTGTGTACTGGAAAAACTGGAAATAGGACGTGTTTGGGCATGAGATTTTCGTGTTACTCTTTCCATAAAAATCGGAAAATTATGAAAATTTTAGAATAAATTATACCAACTGAATAAAAGAAGCCCGTCAAAATTTCAGATTAGAGTTTCTTAAATTTTACTGCATATATTTACGACCAATTCTGTTATTTAATATAAGTGTATCATTTAAATGAAATAAATAAGATTTTATTCAAAGATGAAATATACATACCTAAATTCAAAAAAAGGATGAGAAACTGCAATGTTTATCATATTGAAATACAAGTTCTTTGATTTATTTATTCTTTTCCGTAAAACACATGATGAATGGTTAAAAGCGATACTTGTATCTTGAAGGCTGATTCGTTAAAGATTGTTCCGTAAATATTTGAAGATCGTCATTTGAATGCCGTTTTGTTGTTCGGAATTGCTTACGCATCGCATTGATTGACCTTCTCGTCTTTCTTTTTTGGCTAAGATCGAAATGTAGATAGCGGAGCGACAAGAATAAAGTTAATTGCGAAATTAAAGGTATAAAGTCATGTACATACATATTTGAATACTGTAAAGCCTTCATGAGTAACCGCGGGCGGATTGCTAGCTCCATATTATTAGCTGTAAAGCAAGATTAATATGGTAATTTGTGAATATAGCATTGTTTTAAGGTCGCTTATTTACTTATTTAACCAGAATATTACGTCGAACTAAGGACACAAACTGATTGCGAAATTCTATGAACATCTACAGTCTATCTACATTACGTGCTCACTAAATATTTTAAAAAAGATGTCATTTCGATGATAATGGATTATTTATCCAGACATATTATGTATTTAGGGTTCCTGTGGCCCCCGCCGCTTCTGCCGGTTTGTCTGCTGGGGATTAAACAAAAATTTCCCGAGGAGTTTCTGATATGTCAAGAAAAGAAGAGTGATTCGCGATCAAGAAGTTAGATGTTTTGGTTATGTTTTTACTAAAATCAATTAATTTGACGAAACGGTTTTATTACATATTAACATATTTTTTTTTTGTTGACTCCTTTAATTTTAATGTCTAAAAAAGGCATATAATGTAAATATTAGAAAGCTATATGTAAAAAATTCGACCGCCTCCTTGGTACAGTGGTTAACGCGTGAGTGTAAGACCGAGGGGTCCTGGGTTCGAATCCCGGTGGGGACGCACAAAAAAAAATGTCTCGGTCTGGCAGGACACAGAAGGCTGATCACCTACTTGTCCATAAAGAAAATCGATCAGTGAAACAGATGCATATCATCTGCCCCATACCCCAGTAGGGGACACGGGACATCACTTATATGTAAGAAATAAGCGAATACAGTGTTATTAATTCTTAAGACATTAAATATATTTCAGGTAATTTTCTCTTTGTGTAAATACAAAATAATATAATTTCAATCCAAGGATTATTCATAAACTTAATTTGGGCGGTTTGCTCGCCGCCGGGACACCGTCCGAAGGGACGAATGACGGGTCGCTAATACCTAATGCTCTATAGTCGATTTATTAATCATCCTTAATTTCTGTCTTATGCCATCTACCATAAAGCACATATAAGATACCTTAATCGTTGATGATTTGACCCCAGCACTAATCAAAATTCAGAAACAGCGTCAGCAACAAATATAAATTAAAAAAGTTGGGAAGAAAGGATAAGAGATTTGATCTCTGAAGAATAAAACTCACAAGTTCGACGATCTACTTGACCCATAAAGAGGAAAACAGCCCGGAAACCGTGGAAATGAGACTTTCTCGACTTCTGTAGCACCCAAATACATACTTTTTTCATATTAAATGTAATACGAAGCTAAAAATGACTTAATTAATCGCCCATTATTAAACGATTATGTAATTCAAATGATGAATTTTATTATGAAACTTTAAATTGTTTTATTAGCCAAGCTTCGATTTTGATTTGGTTAAATGAAATTAAGAACTAAGAACGAATACTTATTAAATGTGTTTATAGGAAAAACTATTTAAGACTTCAATACATACGCCCCGGCTCCGTCCAGGTAGGTACATTTTTCTTTTCAATATTCTTAAATTTCAATAAGTTATTATCCTAATCCAAGCCGTGACAGAAAACAAACCAAAAATCATTAAAATTCGTTCAGCCGGTCTTGAGTTACAAAATGGTTTAACTACACGAATTTCTTTTAGAAGAGGTACTAAGATGTAGACTAAATTACCACTAAAATATTTGAAAACTTCTTAATTTTTGGTCATGGTTTTCCTAAAAGAAATAGATTAAATTTTTGTTGATATATAATTTTAAAGGCTTTTGGATAACTGTTCTACAAACTATTGGAAAGTATCGTATTTATCCTATTCTGAACATTCAGGAACGATGGAGTGATCGATATGACTAATGTACCGCAAGGGTGTGTTGCGGTACTGAGCTACAGGCATAAGTGCTACTGAGTATATTCTACTGCTAGGTATACTTATGGTAGTTGCTAAGGCCTCGGCTGATTTATATGACCCGCCCCTTGCGATTTGACAACCCAGTAACTACAAAAGTGAAGTCCCGTGTCCCCTAGTGGGGTATGGGGCAGATGATGTACATCCGTTTCACTGATCGATTTTCTTTAGGAACAAGTAGGTGATCAGCCTTCTGTGTCCTGCCAGACCGAGACATTTTTTTTGTGCGTCCCCACCGGGAATCGAACCCAGGACCCCTCGGTTCTACGCTCACGCGTTAACCACTGTACCAAGGAGGCGGTCAAGTAACTACAGCTATAAGAAAATATATATGATTTCACACATTGAAATGAAAGATGTTTGAACTGTTATGTGACTACGTAATTGTCATTTATTCATTCATAATTTCTGAACATTTAAACATTTCGTAAAGTTACAATAGCAAGGGCATAGAAGATAATAATAAACCGCATTCTTTTATAGTTCCTCTACGTATTGTATATGTTACCGCTCAAACCCGTTCTCGTTACAACGCGTTATTCCTAGTTAGAACTAGATGTGGTTAAATGCCTTTGATACAGCTACTATAATATATAGTACATGTAACACTTGCGATAAAAGAATTTAAAATGAAAACACACAGCTGTAAAGCTGAAGCGTGAAGCGCGATATAGTAGCGTGAAACGTTTGAATAAAACGAAACATTGAGTATTTGCTGGAATTGGCGTCCATCGGACCAGATGCCGAGGAACTGAACGTTTTTATGAGTTACGATCGCATTGAACTCGCTATGACTCACTTAAAGCTTAACAAATATCCAAACAAATTCAACTCTTCAGCCGGATAAAAATTCTCCGCGGATTCGAACAGAATTATGATGTTTAGACTTGCTGTTTCATCTCCTCATATAATTGCAATAAAAATGTTGAGTGAACTTTTCTAGTAACGTCTATGCAGTGTGCCGAACAAGTATATTTCGCGTCCTTCGCTTATGTTTTTTCAGTTTTATTAGACAATTAGTTCACTCAGTTTCCACATTTCGATGCGCTTTATTTCTTCCGCGTATCAAAACTTAAATCTCAAATCAATCAATCTCAAACAAACATTATCTTTTTAAAATAAACATTATTTTATTACTACGTTACTATAAAATACCAAACAATACTAGTATTACACAAATGTTTTATTCATCGAATATTTTCAGTAACTTTCGCCAATTTCCATTTATTGTACTTCAGTTTTGTAGAGTCGGCTCTATTAAATATAACTTGATTCAATGCACACGTCTTTGTCCCAATTTCCTCATATAAATTACAATCCCTACAAATAGTTTTTGACATATACGAAATGTTAAATAAAAGTGGAAGTGTTTGACTAGTGAACTTGTGTTCACAATAAAAACATTTAGAAATAAAGACGTTACAAAAACAGTTGAATGCTCAGCTTAACGATGCAGTTGTAAAATTGTGAACTTACCGCTTGAAATTTACAACCGTGGAACGTTAAGGGAATAAATCTTCATCTATGATGAATGTTTGACTTCCTCGTTCTGGGGAACGCAGGGAGAGTCATCTGTGCTGGTCTCAGAGCGCGGCAGCGGATTTTAGCGCGGGGTCGGTTTCGGCGGTGGTGGCGGTGGTGGCGGTGGTGCACGATCGGAGGTCGGGTCGCGAGACGCGTGGAGGCGCGGGCGAGACGAGCTGGCGGCCGACTCTCTGCGAGCCGCGCGCGCGGCGCACTGCCGCGACGGTCGCGCGGCTAGGGCGGGCGGAAGGCGGCAGGCCCTCTGTCGATATTGGCTCATCACTTTTGAGAGACGGGATCGTGTCTACGGTAGCAGTTTCAGTGCTTGTAATTTAAATTATAATCTTAGGAGACGAATTGGAAGTACAGATAGAGATTATCGATGAATATCGTTGAAATTTAATTGGAAATTACATAACTGATGTTAACATTTTTTGAGTAGTGATTATATAAGTAAATTACATAAAATAAGATGCTTTTGACTTTTGCTCACTCATTTCATAGGTTTGATGGGCATTAAATTTGTATTGAATATGATTTTATTTCAGTTTATAGTAACATGAAACTACAGTGTTTCTTGTGGGATCGTCTCTGTAGAAACTGCTTTTTGATTCTGTGGAAAAATTAAATTCATTAGCGCTTCTTAAAACAGTCTAGTTGTATAAATAAAGGTTTGAGTTTGATATTTACAGTATACAAATCAAGAAAGCATTTTTTGATACAATATACATATATAGTGGCCTAAAAGTTTACATATATTACAAATATATTCCATGACCTTAACTCAAATGATCGTGAAGAAATTGTTGATATTTAGTATCGACAAGTGGGTCCGCCCTAGAGGCTGCGACGCGCCGCCCACTCAAATGGCGCAGCTTACGAGCCGCCACCAGACAAAGCTCGCAATTATTATCCGCTTAATTATCTATTGTTGTTTTTATAATTGCAACTTCTTCGACAACACTTCCTCGTTACCAAAGTCCTGAGTTGCTTGGTCGATACAAAGTTACATAATTTTTGTATTAGGCATTCACAACAGACAAAATACTTAACCTATTTACATTGACTTAATTCGGCGCTGCATTCGGCCATGCAACTTTCAAACTTTAGGTTGGACTTTGCAATGTTTGTTAATTCAGCCGATGTTTTAACACCAAGGTTCATTTTTTTAATAAATTATTGAGAGATTAACGGCATATTTTAATTTGGTACGTTTGGCCGAACTTTTTATTAAATGATAGCGCTCAAGCCTCTTTTATGTTAATAAGTTAATTTAACGTTTTGTCAATGTGTCATTTGCTAACGTTATCAGGCGGATATCCATAACACTCGTACATTTTGATGAAAATATTAATTATACTAGATATGAAATTTAATTCCTCAAAATAACTTATCATAATTCACAAATCACGTTATTTGGTTCAAGCTTCAAAAACATTCTAAATCCTCTTGGAAGCAGTTCAAGTTTACGATGTGCATTTTTAAGATGGAATGAAACTATTTGGCATCGAAAGTGAAAAACAGCAATAAATCCGTTTCCCTTTTATGTTCAGCGACGCTTACGGAGATTATCCCATAGGCGAGTACGTGTTTGCGAGCGAGCTCCTGCCCCTTTTAGACGTGACACTGTTAAAAATCGATTGAGTTATATGCATGAGCCGAGAGCTCGACTCATAATGATGTTTGAGCCGTTACGTCGCTTTCCACTCCCATTGCTATCAACATTGATTAGCTTACTGCTTACTGCTTAGTCCTCGTGTTTATTGAATTGTGTTAAATTAGCGTGTTATTAATGTGTTTGACGAATACAGTATCCAAATACTGTATTATATATTTTAAGACAACACCAATGTTGTCTTAAAATACCGTTAATAACTGGACAGCGGGCATATTTCAAATATGCCCGCTTTCCAGTTTAATGTAAGTCGTTGAAAGCATTAGCAGTAGTGCAATAACTACGGGACGTAAACCATCTGGCCCGAGGGGCATGGAGCGCGGGCGCGGGGGGCGGCGTGCGGGCCGCGGCGGGCCGGGGGGCAGGGGCCGGCGTTACAGCAGCCGGCGAGCCGAAAACAAACGGATCTGGTAAGACATCTGCTGATAACGAGTTGATGATGACTCGAGTTTACAAGTTGTTTGCGTAAACAAGGAAACTTCAATTGTTTACCTTCATTTTTAGACTGCTGAGAGACATTTGCTTCATAATGTTTTGTGATAGACGATATCAACTGAAAGTTAAAATGACTAGACTTCCGGGCTGGTTTATTCATATTCAATGTTTAATATACTCACAATATAAACTATCTCGTAATTAATTAATAATAATTTTGATGAGCATATTAACATATCTACGCTTAAAGTGACAGTCTGATGGGGTCGTAGACGTTTTATTACCAGTTCCCGTGGCCCCTTCACTAAATCGGCTCGACACAACTCAATAGGTTGGTCAGTACGACGTACTTGTATTTGCGACTGACTAATATTATAATTTAATTTTGAAAACTTCGTTGTTCGTGCGACAAATATACAAGCGGTATGCGGTAAGGTAATTCCCTAGAGAAATTTTTGTTTCGCATAGCTGAATTGGGATATTAAATAGAAAGCTAAATAAATAACAAGCTTTAGAAGAGTTTTCGTTCTGTTCTCATTATCAATTTCGTAAAAGATCATTTCAATTAAATATTATTCTATTTCGGAGGTGTTTTTCTACATAACCTTTATGTTTTTTAATCCTTATATAGATAAGTGTGAGCGTAGGTACTACTATCATATATTCTTCCAAAGTACTATTTCAATTGAAACAGTATTTGAATGCACACATAAAATTGTATATAGTAAGCGAATGGCGACCAGTCGACCACACCTCGGTATAAACAGCACTTGAGCTATCGATCACACAAATATGCCGTTTATATTAGTATAGCAACTTAAGTATCCGCCATACGCTATCTCAGCTCCTGGAACAGCGAACAACGTTGCATGTCATATTTCCTCATATGATTATATACTTTATTGTACTACAATAACATCTTTAAATACAGCTCATAACATAAAGAACAAAAAAAGCTTGCTGTTTTCGCTTATGGCGTTTTCTGCCAACCACCTTTAGTACAGATGAGGAAAACAAAAACGTATTGATGGTATCAAAAAATACATGTATTTATAATTACATTAAAAGTTTATTTATATTGCAGAATTTCTTCAGTCCACTTGAACTTGATGGGTTTCTTTCAAATTAGGCTTAATCAAATGTCTAGAACAAGCGACAGCAACGTATAAGAATTGCAAGCTGTTGGAACTGGAGCGAGCCGACTGTACGGTGCAATACTACTTTCATCGATTCGGAGCTTGCATAGACGATATCGCGCGGCTCCGCAGGGTTTATCGTCAAATGTGCCAATGTCTGTTCACTGCTGACCCAATTTTGCACTTTCGCCGAATTCTATTCACATTCAATATAAATGCCTATTTATACAAATAAATTTGCTTCGCATATTTTTATGATAAATTGCTAAATCCACATAGAACGTACCATTACAGAAGGATACTGTATCTATATCTAAAAAAGGTTTTTCTCATGGTACATTCTGTTTGCTGTCAGTGTATCGTCGAAATAGGTGAACCGTTTTAAATAGACATTTACAGACAGAATGCCTATAAAAAATCTCATTCAATGAAAACGAAGTCGCGGTAGTCAATTAATATTGAATGTTATGTATATTTTATCGTTCCAATCAGCCATTACTTTTGGAGTCGGTAAGTCCCTTTGGGGTTAATTATTCAAATTTTCATCTTCAAAGACTGTGGATATTGGGTACGTTATATAACAATTTACTTAAAAGTAATGATGCGTGGAGAAAGTAAAGAAGAAATATGGTACAAAAAAATCTTAATAATAGAATCATCGATCGTGCCACTAATTTAGCTGCTCATATAATATTCTAAGCAACTCTTCAAATGGCACAGTACTAGAGCAATGACTATTTAAACACCACATACAATTATATCGGCTCACCAATGATATATTGCTACGGCGGCCGCGTTCCAGCTTTGATGAATTGCTGACCTCAGAGAATGCGATTAGGTCACAGGTGGTGTATACTATATTTTACATGACTGTATTAAATGTTTCTTTTAGTACGATGAGCGAAAAATGTTACCTATCCAACCTATTAAAACTCCGTATGAACTCCAGATAATATAAATAAACCCTTAGTGATGATAACAATTATATCATTTTTAATTGATCTTCATAAAAGTATATCGAACCATTAACCAAGTGAATAAGATGTTTCTCTGTTTATTCTGCATTACCTATCTTCGAAACGCCTTGACCGATTTTGATAGCCAACTTTCACTGACTGATGTTAAGTATGTGAAGTAAGTAAGTAAGGAGTAATCCAGTTACTTCTATTGCAGATAAAAATTGGACTCGTCCCTGTAAATTTGATAGTGGACGAAGTCGCGGGCATAATTGAATAAATAAATGTTTGAGTTTGAAGAGTGGAAGTATAAAATTATTTACTTTTTCAATATATCTAAAGTCCATGAGAAAATATGCTTTTAATAATTTCATCCGGATATGTAAACATCGCAGTCACTGCTTTTATGACGCCGCGGTCGAGGCAATATTCCAAGGTTTTCTTTGTGAAACTAAAGCGAGATGTTGGAGAATTGTTCGAGTGTATTTACAATAACTGTGTGATAGTAACCGTGTTGATATTATACAGTCCAAGAAATCCGGAATATATTCCATTCTGTACATTTAGTGCAAATCTTTATAAGCCTATTAAATTGTTGTATAATGGCTTTCTTTGATTACACATTTTACGAGAGTGGTGTCTCTAAGATATTGAACAGAACTTCGGGCACTGCTCGATTGTGGTAATGGAGTTTTATTCAGGTCATTGTTACATTTTTATAAGTATAAATTTGAAGAGAAGAAGGAATATGTATTAACTAGTATAGTATTATGTTAACTGTGGTATTAACCGAATAATGTGTCAAGTGTTAGGTAAACTATTATTTACCTGTACTTTGAAAGCGCTTCGAAACGAAGTATTCTTGAAAAAATATATGTTTAATAATAGTTTATTTATTTCACAAAGACAACACAAAATAATATACAGACCCTGAGTTTCGATCTAGTGGTAAACATGTGATAATCCGTGTGTCGGAGGAGAGAAATTGAGTCTTTTTATGTAATAGCGGGCAACTTAACCTATTGATTCGCCTGATGGTAAGCGATCGCCACCGCCCACGAACATTTGCATTGGGAGGGCCGCTGCAAATACATTGCCCGCTTTTAAGACGACGGAAGTAAAAGAATGTACTGGGAAGGGTGAGGAAAAGGATTGGCTCCACACTCACTGAAAGAAACATAGTAGTATGACTATTTCATGCCGATCTTCTGTGGGGGTTTGCTACCTTCCCCGGCGCGAGCTGACCCAATTCGTGTCGGAGCGTGCTCGACTCCCACAGAAGTTTGAAAATGATAATGATGATCATGTAGCACCTGAAAATGTTTAGATAGATTTAGTTTAAAGTATCCGTAAGAAAATGTTAAAATTTAATACAAAGTGAAATCTGACTCGATACGAAGAGATTAAGTGATGGGGTTGGCTACAAAACATTTCCCTCGAATAAAAAATGCGCAAGTAATCCGTCCTTTCATACTTTGAGCATTCGACGTTCCTTTCGTAATGATATCATTAAGATGAACGCAGAATTATACATTTTGTGTTTAATAGAATGTAGGTTTGGGGAGTAGAAATATTATTCACTCTGCTCTTTTGGACTACACTTTTTGTAATTGCAAGTTTTTTCATACATTTTTAATTTACGTATTTTGTAGCTGTACGTAAGTATTTATTTGTTTTTGTAAAAAAGTGGAACTTATTTACATCACATATACACCCATTATATGGAGCGTGACAGTAAACTGCAAAGATTGATTCACAAATCGATGAAAAAACTGAACGGCGAAGCTTGATTTACAAGATGATGAGGTCTGCCGGCCGTAATGGGCGGCCGAGCGGACAAACGACATTAGTGACAGTCGTGTGTGACCGTACAGTGTCCAACGCTCAAATGGCAAATCGATAGTTTTCATTTTATGTCGTAGAGGTTATGGGACAGATCGCTTCACTATCCAATTGGCATACTTTCGTCGAGGTGTATATGGATAAAAAATTGAATTTTCAAATTAATAAGTCCAGTTAATGGTAGGTAAAACTTAAGATTTAATAAGAATATGTTATAATGATCAATTTAAAGGCAGGAAATTTTATCCGATCGTCATGGCAAAAGGAATAGGGCGCCTAAAAATGAACATTTTATTGCAGGTTACAGTAAAATGGCAGGCACCTGGAGGAAGTAGGTGGTTAAGCGAGGCCGTAAGGGGCTTGCAGGGGGGAGGTTCTTGTGTGCTGCTGACCTACATCGAATCTAATCGTACCACGTGAAAAAGCTCGCGTGCCGCGGTCGTTCACCCGCCGCGGCCTTTCAACCCACGATTCCATCCTGTTGGTTTTCAACTACAATGGCTGTTATTAAATGTAGCTTAATTTCGACTAAGGCTATAAATATGCTATGCACCGAAAGCGCAGTCGTAACTCAACCCGGAGTTACTCGGAGTTGCAGTGACGGGCGGAATACTACTTGGTAAACAGATTCCAATACACATACCGACATAGCACGAGCATATGCTTTCATTTGGCAATATACTAATAGAACATAAAAGGTAAAAAGTGTTTTAATTCAATTGGTAGACATGTAGCGGGATTCACGCAGTGTACAGTAGCGGAACTCCCCGGGGAGACGATGTGTACCAAACTCAATTCGCCAAATTGAACATAAAATGTATATAGCGTTTAGCGATAAACGGTCTTTTAACGTAATTAAAACGAAAATAAATGGACAAAATTCAGGTCTCAATGTATTTTGGGAATTATAATGTACCTACTAGCCGCCCGCTGCGACTGCTGTCGGAGTTCGTTCACTGAGTTGATAATGAACACGTCAGTTTCCACCTGATCTGAACGAAGCTGATGAGACGTATAAACAGAACTGCTCACATTTTCTGTCACATGATGACTCTACTCTAGTTAGTAGGGAGTTTGGACTTACTCCTATAGCGAAAACATTATATAAAAACCCATCGCAAATGAATTTGTATTACAAATGGTTTCTAAAGTTTTCTTTAAAAATTTATAAGTAAAAAATTCGCATAGAAATGCTACATATTTTTATCTGAAGGTATGTGAACTCGGGCGATGTCGTCGCCGGTTTCATTTCATTTTAAATCTGCTTTAGACGGAAAAATAAATATACGATCGTCGTTCGAAACTTTTTACATAAATTACTTTCGAACCGAAGCTCGCCTTAAAGGTAATTTCGTTCTTGGATTTTATACCATTCTCTACTTTTTAATAGTTGCTGAAAAGTACAAAAAGATGGAAACAAGTCTCACGTTTGTGACTGGTTTTTTAAAGAAAGATACCTACTTAAATTTAAATTAAATTTCTTTGCTGAAACTTTGACTTCCTGATTGTAAACAGAGAACACCAATACTTCAATAGTAAACAGTTAATTTTAACAAAAAACTAAAAAGCCTTCAAAAAAAGTAAAACAAAACACGAAAAGAACTGTCAAATGAATTACCTTCTCTTTTTTCAAGTCAGTTGAAAAGCAACTGCAATGAACGTGCAATTCCTGTATAGATATATAACAAGGTACGTACGTACTGGTTAAAAAAATGGTCAAGAGTATTGGCGTCTGCGCCGTAATGTAATAGTTAAGAGCATGATTGCGAATAATAAAAACGGCAGATAAAATAAACAGCGCGAGATGAAAGCGGTCATCAGTTATAAATATCTCAATTATTTTGCCCGTGATGCGATAATTATAAATTATGATAGCTATTCCGACGCATACATCTGCTAGATTTGACAAGCGCCAGTTAGATATTTGTGAAATACATACAACCAAGATCTACATATTCTATTTATCCTGAAAAAAGATGGGCCATCCATTTAAAAGTAGGAAAGCTACGCAAACTTTAAGATGATTTAGCACCTTACACCTACTTACCAAATCTTCCTATTTTATAAATAATTAATCATATACCACTTATTCAGAAATGATGAATGTCGAATATACCTTCATAATTACGTTTTTCTCATAAGAAACCAGAGTCGATCGCTAGTATTATAATATCCTATCCTTTTATCCTACTGCATTTAAAACAATTAAAAATAAATGTATATTTACTACTGTGACGATGGATAATCTACTTTGCTTAAGTCGCGGTATAGCAGTATAAACAAGAGCTTTGGATGAGAAGATAATTTAATAAACACATCTAAGCCAATATCGTGAACAATTTACATAAATTCCTTCTAGTTAGATTAGATTAATATGCCTTATGTTTACGGCATCGTTTTAAATTGCAAACTATAGGTGGTTTGGGGCGCAGCAGTTCTATTAGCTCGAATAGTGTGAGAAGTAGCATGTAGATGAATGCCAGCCAAGCAGAGTCCAGAAGAATCAGCTTCGTAAGTTCCGTGCCGGGTATCGTTCGGTGTTCAATCATCGTGGGCGATCACATGTCGCTGTACAGACGTCTACGCAAGAACCTCCGTCCCCAGTAGAGGAGGGAATGAACTAAAAGTATGCACGTATATACAATGAGAACCCGGAATATGGCGCAAGCTGCGGCAGCGCCGGCGTCCGCGGTGACACGCTGCCGACGGCCCATTTCCAAAAAATATTTTGAGATAACACATTTGTGTGTTCAGGTGGACTATACGTGTTTATATTGTGAATGTTGTTCCCCTTTACATTTTGAAAGTATGTAGTCACAATGGATAACAATATTTTGTTGCCACGAGCAACGAAGGAATCGTCTATAGGTATCAAAAGAGTGCATACGTATATCAGTATATATATTAAACTATCTTAATAATTTACACAATTAAACAATAATTTATACGTAATAATGATACATCATTATTCAGTTTCGCAATTTCTTATTTTTTCAGTACACTGAAAAAAGAAGAAACAGCGCCTTTCTGAACTTAGTCGTCTGAAGTTTATTATGTTACTAATAAAAAAAAGTAATATGATGAAGAAAGGAACCTTGTTAAATTTATTAGTCTTATAGTCTAATCAAATATCCAATCTGCTGGTTTAAACTTTAAAGGATAGTTAAAAGATGTAATAGTAATGTGCTTTTAGAGTCGCCTCATTTTTAGCTCTATGGCATTTTTGCCTAGGTTTTATCATCTGTCTTTATGAGGAACTAGTACGTATTCTGTGGCCCTTGCTAAAAGTCGATGCCTTTGACGTTTTGTGCAATTTATTTATTATTTGACTTTGTTTATATTGTGATATCTTCAAAGATTTAATTTTTATACCGTCGTTACGCTAAGAAAATTAACTATTCTAGAAGACCTTGAACTCGTCAAATTTGCCGTAAGTGTAATGAATAAGAAAGTATTTAAATCAATGCATTCTTATATTTCGAGCATATCCCTTAAAAGAGTGGAAGCACAAAACTACTTCTTCTACTAAATAGTAAATAGTTACTAAAGTAAATAGTTACTAAATTAATGTATTTTTGATTATTTTGGGGCATACGTCTATTTCGTTTAATAATTAACTAACACGTTGTATTATTATATCCTTTTCTTTTCACATTTTATTTTTAAAGATTATCCTTTATAATTGTATGATTATAATTCATACCCTATTATTAAATCATAAATTAATTCCAGAAAATGATGAAAACTGCGATATCTGTTCTTCAGGAGATGATGATGAAATTGGGCCAAATTCCTGAATATCAATATAAACAGGTAATAATATGTTCAGACATTCCTTAGTATCATCTCCAAAAAGATTTTTATTCAATTTGTCTAACTAATCTAACTAATTTATTACAAAAGAAGTTTAACTTATGGCATAATGACAACAATTTGAATATAATTTTATAAAATAACCTTTAAATTGGCAGTCATTTCAAATTTAGTCATATATATAAGTAACAAATTTTGTTTATCAGTGACAGTATTTGCATAATATGTCACTTGATGGATTTTCTATATTATAATTCTCGTGTCACAATGTTACTAACAATACTCCTCTAAAATGTCTGGACCATTTTTCTTACTTGTAAATGATAAGAGTTAGGCAGAACAGCACTTTTTTTTATGTTACAGTCGGCAATGGAGCTGGTGGGACGCCTGATGGTAAGCGCTACCACCGCCCATGAACATTTGGAGAGGCATAAGGTCCATTGCAGACCTTACGCCTCTACAAATGGATTGCTGACTTTTTGGGAGGGGATTAAGAAAGGATTGGCGATAGGAATAAAGTAAAAGGACTGGGAAGGGTAAGGAAAAGGATATGGGCCTCCGGGTCACCCACTCACCGAACGAAACACAGCAGAATGCTATTTTACGCCGGTCTTCTGTGGGGGTGTGGTACTTCCCCGGTGCGAGCTGGCCCAATGCGTACAGAAGCGTGCTCGACTACCACATATAAAAAAAACTTGCCGGGTTAGATAGTAGCTCTATAATAAAAGGACAATTGTTTTATTTTTTCAGTACCAATTTGTTAAATTTTATGCATAATAATAAAAATAAAGTTATTTCATTTGAAATAATATAGAACATTCTATTTGATCTCAACAATTTATTTTATTTTTTCTTATTTTCACAACATTAATTTTAAAAGAACTTATACCATGGGGTGTGTTGAAATAATTAATTTATTTTTTACCATAATATTCAGGCAAAGTGATTCATTTGTTGTTGTGATGTTCTACCAACACAAATTTTATACTCAGAGTACTTAAATCCATTACTTACACTTACGTCCATTGCAAAACATTATATGCATACACAAGTCATTTTAACACAATGCAGGGGGCACTACCTCTGGGAATGTTCATGGGAGGTGGTATCATTTAATGTCAGGAGAACCACCAGCTCAGATGCCTGCTATGATATAAAAAAAAACTAGTGTACATACAATGTGAAAATTATGGGTTAAAATATGTGAAAATATGGTTACTTAAAATTTATAATTCATTGAAATCAAAACCCTACATTGTAAATACAACCATATTTCAGACTGGACCACAACACCAAGCGATGTTTGAGTGTTGCTGCAAGACGTCTGGAGAGACCGTAACAGCTATGGCGCGTTCCAAGAAGGAAGCGAAGCAAGAGGCAGCTCGCCGCATGCTGAACCAGCTGTACCACGCGCGCGGCATGCCCGTGCCGCCGCCCTATGCCAGACCGCCATCGCCCGCTCCGCCGTCGCCTGAACCACCCTCCACAGACAAAGCCTTGCCCAGTGCGGTATGCAAACGTTAACTTTAAAATAAATAAATTTTGCTTGAGTTCTACAAGATTTTTAAATTTGTGTACTAGTTTATTTAGCAATTGCCGGAGCAATGATAAATTTAATGTTTCTAAATTTCCAAGTCACAAAAAAATGGTTTTAGAGCTATATAAAAATTCATAGATATATACTATGTTTGATCAAACATACATAAATCGAGAGCAATAAAACACTATACGTGAGCAGGGTCCGAGCGGGTCCGCGGGCGCGGGCGCGGCGCCGGGCGCGATCGACGTGCGCAGCTACGTGGCGCTGCTGAAGGAGCTGTGCGCGGAGTACAAGCTGGGCGACGTGCAGTACGAGCTGGTGGGCGACGCGGGCCCGCCGCACCGCCGCCAGTTCACGGTGCGCGCGCGCCTCGCGCAGCACGAGCGCTCCGCCACCGCCACCACCAAGAAGACGGCGCGCCAGCTCGCCGCCGAGGCGCTCTATAAGTACTTGCGGGAGAATCTCGCGCGGCTCACCATTGATTTTGTAGAGGTGACACGTTCGGCTGGCTCTGTTATCTTTATCGCCTACACAACACGAGTGACATTTTCAACACATTTCAGCATTTTAATTTATAGAAGCAAACTTTCTACCTTAATTTTGAAATGGTATTTTAATTAGTTCAAGGGTGTTTGTCATGTTTATCCTACTTCCTACTATCCTATCCTACTAATATTATAAATGCGAAATTTTATAAGGATATGTGTGTGTTTGTTGCTCTTTCACGCAAAAAACCAGTTGCAATAAAATTTGGTACGTAGATAATACGTATACGTAGCTGGACAACTGGAATAACACCACATAGGCAACTTTTTATCCCGATATTCCTACGGGATACGAACTTACGCGGGTGAAACCGCGGTAGTTTTGATGTAATATAGGATATTGAGTATTTGCAAGTCGATATGGGTGAGTGACGTAGCGATGCGGCGCGCAGGAGGAGGCGATGGCGCGCGCGCACGAGAAGGCGATGGAGCGGTACGTGGAGCAGCGCGGGGCGTGGCGCGCGCCGCTCGGCCAGCGCCTCGCCGACTACCACCTAGGTCTGTTGACGTACATAGGTGGGTACCGCACCGCACCGCACCCATCCATTTCACATTTCACCTTACACATTCACGATAGCTAGTACTATGTTTTTAGTTTGTATTTTATTCTTCTTGACAAAATGATTAAAATCAGTAACGTTTTATTTAGTAGTTATTTTATTAATTAGGAGGCAACTTTTACAAGCATTTTATACATATTACATATAACACATACTTAATACTATAAACTTTATTTTTTTGTTCTAAATTCATTCAGCATTCAAGAGTATTTCAAAGTCTTTGGCATATAGGATATTTTTTCTGTATGGATAGAAGTATGGTTTTCTCTTTTACTTACATTTGCTATTCCAGTAACTAAAAAATAATCTACTATCATTCCACAATGTTTGGTGCTTGAAGAGACGTGTCATATTATCTTAATATATAAAATTCTCGTGTCACAGTTTTCGTTGCCATACTCCTCCGAAACGGCTTGACCGATTCTTATGCAATTTTGTGTGCATATCGGGTATGTTTGAGAATCGGCTAACATCTATTTTTCATACCTCTAAATGATCAGAGTAAGGCAGAACAGCGTTTGCCGGGTGCAGCTAGTCTAATATATAAAATTCTCGTGTCACAGTTTTCGTTGCCATACTCCTCCGAAACGGCTTGACCGATTCCTCTGAAATTTGGTAAGCATATTGGGTAGGTCTGAGAATCGGCCAACATCTATTTTTTATCCCGATATTCCTACGGGATACGGACTTACGCGGGTGAAACCGCGGGGCACAGCTAGTTATAAATAAAATTCTCGTGTCACAGTTTTCGTTGCCAAACTCCTCCGAAACGGCTGGACCGATTCTTATGAAATTTTGTGTGCGTATTGGGTATGTGTGAGAATCGGCCAACATCTATTTTTCATACCCCTAAAGGATAAGAGTAAGGCAGAACAGCGTTTGCCGGGTGCAGCTAGTATTATTATAAAAATACATAACAGTCGCATGATGGGAATTTTCACTTCTCTAACCAACTAAAACTCTTATTATTTCTTTAAATGTTTATAGCTTATCGCATTGTCTTTTACTTATCTTTTTTTACCAGGAAATTTATTGGAGGAAAATAAAAAAATACAGTATAACAATGAATTTGTATCTCGCCCCATCATTTTTTTTTTCTATTATTTCAAAATTTTTCAATGAATTTACATTTAGCATTTTTATTTTTTAATATTAGAGTATTTTACAAATCAAATATTAATGCATGCCCCAAAAAATTAATAAAATAATTCAGTCAATTGAAGCTTTCTGGAATTTCACATATGATTTTTAACTATTAAATATAATTTAACTAATTCATTAATTTTAGATAAAGAGAAGATAGATTTGGGAAGAGAGACACTTGATGCAACCAGTACCGATGAGGAAGAGGATCCCGTCAGGTAATTTATATGTATTTGATATAAGATAAACGTTTGCGTATGCTTAATTAATGTATTATGCCATTTTAAATTTTTAATACACTTATAAAAAAAATAATAGGTTTGTGGAGGAGAGGAAGTAAAGCCTCGATTTGATGATGTTAGAAAGTTGTATATATGCTTCTGTAGCGAGAACATTTCGCTTGTGCGATTCAGAAATCGCTACAGGTTCTCAATTTGATTCTATTTTTTATGGGTCTCTTACCTCTGAACCAGTTGATTAACTCGTTGAACCGATTTTGATGATTCTATTTTTTTTTTGAAAGCCTTCTTTTTTTCTGCACTTTTAAATCAAAATCTTTATGATAGTGTATATAACATAAGATACAAAAAAACTAATGTTCAAGACTAATGTTTTATTCCCACATATTGTGTTTTGTTATATTAAATTTGTAAAATGTATGGGGACGACAGGTGAGAGAGCGATAACTTGTTTACAATAAAGCAAAACCGACACTATCAATGTTAAGCCCTGAGGCAAAAAGTCAAACAATAATGTGTGTGGCGCAGCGCGCTGGAGAGCGTGGCGGGCGCGCTGGGGCTGCAGGTGGAGCGCGAGTGGCTGGAGGCGCGCGGCGGCGAGCTGTGCGTGGTGCGGCTGGAGCCCAGCGCGCCGCCGCTGGCGCTGGCCGCGGCCGGGCCGCGCGCGCACCGCGACGCGCACGCCGCCGCGCTGCGCTACCTGCGCCGCGCGCTCGCGCGCACGCGCCTCGCCGACCCGCCCCGCGCCGCGCGCTCGCTCGCCGACGGCCCGCTGCTCGCCGCCTAACCTACCGGCTCGAAGGACCGTTAACCGTTCAAGTGTGGCATTTCCGAATGTATTGTAACAATTTATGGATCGAGATATATTGGACGATCGAGTTGTTGTGAATGTTTTTTGTATTCCAAAATAAATTCATACTTGAGGTTAACTGTTGTGAGCATTGTAAATATATGTGATTTTGATTAACAGTTGGAAATTGAACCACACAGGATTTTGCGTTATCATTGTCAGCATAATATAACATTATTAATCAAATATAGAGTGAATATAGTCTATCTTTGATTAATATTGATTGATTTTCTTCTCGAATTAATTCATTACTACACTTTATTGAAAGCTCTAATCACATTAGTAAGAGAAATGTTAGTCTAAAATCTGTGTATTTAAGATGTGTAAATATAACATATTGAATAAAATGACTACGTTTAAGGGATGTTTATGTTTTAATTCCACTATATCAATAGCACTTATTAAATTGAATTGATTGATGGATTAGATGCATTGAGGTGATTTCGGAATATGCTAATGTTTAATTTTTTTAACTAGAGATGTATCTTTAAAGTCATTTAAAATGCTTTCTTATCTAGTCCTGCTTGTCATCAACTATGTTCAACTAATAATGAAAGGATTAAGATTGCCTAAACTGAACTAAATCTTTTTTTTGTTTTAAATTGTAAAAGAATAAGTGAAACAGATATGTTTAACACAATGTAATGCAAATTTTTACTTCACATAATAAGAAAAATCACAATTTTACCAAAAAATTATACATCTAAATATTCAAGATATTATAATTTTTACAATAATCCTAAATATGAATACTTATAAGTTGCGTAGTATATATTATATACTAATCAGAGATTTCAATTTCGGAAGAGTCTTTACGACGGCGTAACGTGCGATCGCTAGTGAGAGTTTGGAGCCAGGATGTAGTTTTCTGTGCCGCTGAACGCTTGGGCGTCCGCCGCTCGGGCACCGGCGGCGGCGCGGCTTGCGGCGACTTGCCTCGACCCCTCCCTCTCCCGCGGCCACGCCCTCCACGCGAGCCTCTACCGCGACCCCGTCCCGGAAACGTGCTTTCGTCATCACTCGAAACAACTATAGACTCCCTTTTCACGAGAACAATCAACTGCTTCTCATCTTTACGCTTTGCCTCTTCTTTCGCACTCGCTGCATCTATTAAACTCTTCAACTGATCGGCATCAGCCGCGTCTAGGGCTTCTTTACACATGCGCATACGTTCATTCATCTCTTCCTCAGTTTCAGCTGTAGATTCCAAAAGCGATTCGACACATCGGCGCCGATGCGCATCGAGAACGCGACGGAAGACGTCGTCATCACGTTTTAATGTGAAATCTTTAATGGCTTCAGTAACAGCACGAACTGACAAAACAGACAACTGTTTTTCAGGTGGTTGAGAATCATAGTAAGCTTGTAAAAGCGTTTCAACATCAGTTACTTCCGATGTAACTTCCACATGAGCTGTATCATCCTCTTCACAGATTCTCTCCTTTTTATCACGTATTTTCTTTTCTCTTTTCATGATTAATAAATCATTAGGATTTGCAACTTGACCATTGAAATTTTGGCCAAACCTAACACGGTTAAAATCCTGCTCATCTCTTTCATAGAAAACACTGAGCCTGACGAGAGGCAAGGTTGGTTGTTTTGGATCTCCACTTCTAAGTTTTTCTGCTTCAGCGATGGCCTCATTCACTTTTACTTTCAAGAAATTTTGTACTTTTTCATTTTCATTAACATCTCCATCACCCAAATTTTCCTCTGATAACACAATTGTTTTAAATATGAATGGTCTCACAGTTTTTAAAGGAATAGGTGTGACTATGTACTCTTTTTTGTGCAGCTGTAACAATGCACAATGTTTTGGTAAGGCCTCACCAGCTGCCATAGAGGTAGCCACAGTGCTGCCAGGCTGGATAACAAAGAAGCCCTCATCATCCCTTTTTACATCTTTCATTGGGAATACCTGACTGTCATGTTCGTGTCCCCATATAACTAGATCTAAAAATTTAGGCAACACATTTTCAGAAATATAATTATTGGGACCTCTATCAGCTCTGTTTTGATGTAACACAAATATGTTGAACCAGTCTGCTCCATTTTCCATTAAATCCATTTCAACCTTTTTTTCTGCAAACAAACGAGCAAGACGCTGGTCTTTCAAATGACTCAATCCATAAAGAGATAATTTTGTTTCACCCTTTTGAATTAACACTGGAGATATCCGGACTTTCGTGTAATCAGTCCATTTGCCGAAATAATTGACTAGCCCAGTAATAGATAAAATGTCGAGAGAGCTGACACTGCCTTGACCGACTGGATCATCGTGATTTCCATGAATAGACAATATCGGATATGACACGTTTAAATTGGGATCTTCATAATTAACGCTCCTTGAAAAGTTTTCTAATTGATCAGATAATACTTCAATATTTATAGGCTTATCGCCGAAACAATACTTGCGAATGATTTCTGTGCATTTGTACATGCAACTCGGCGATGGCTTGGCATGATCAAACAGGTCTCCTCCAAGCAGTATGAAGTCAACATCATACTGAACAGCTGAGGATAGAACTTCTTCAAAAGCTATAAAACTATCATCACCACGTACGGCGTCGTTTTCTTGATATCCCAAATGGATATCAGATGCGATTAAGACGCGCAAAGTGTCGTCAGGAGACCAACCATTATCATTTTGTACCATTTTGGTGTCGACAATTATTTAGTTTTATTTATATTTTGAAGTATTTAATTTAACTCTTAAATTACCCTTATTGTTAACCGCCAGAACCGGCACAAACAATCTCTGTATCGAAAACGACATTGACATTTCAAATGACAAATTGAAAAATGTCTGCGTTCATTGAAGACAGCATAATACTACTCAAAGAGTAGTCTATATCACACTATCCTAAATTTAGGTACTGAATCAGATATTACACTCATAATCAGCCCATATAATATGTTCCCACTGCAACTTTTCCCAGTTCCTACCACATGGTTTAGATTGGCAGATGTCATTGCACTTTTGATTCTACGACATGCTGGTTACGACATGATGTGGATCTTGTACCTACAGATAAATTGAAAATTTCATGTATTTGCACGCTCGACCCGTCTCAAACATACAATTTTTTCTCTAAAACCAAGGTCCTAACCACTGAGCCACCACTTATCTTAAAATTAAAACAAGTTTTGCATTGAAAAGGAAACATAAATTGTATTTAAATAAACCCTCTCCCAAATCACAAATACGCACAGAAATTGACAGTAAATTTAAATTTTATAAGCGATACCTAGTACAAGCGATGACAGTGCCTGCCAAATGTAATGATAATTCTACTTACTACATTCTGAATAGAGAGCTAGAATTAGTTTTATAAGAACCTTCTTCTTCTCTTTGTTTAATGGCTATACGCAATAGAGGGATCACGCGAAAATTTGGATTTTGATATAATAATTGAATCAAAATTTAAATTCCAAAATTGAATTATTAAATATTTGATATTACAGCAGTATTGTTGGGTAACAATTTTGCAAATTTCCGAAAGGGAAACCTCAAATTAGCGCCGTAAATAATATGTACCTGCCGTGTATATAGCCTAATCATGTAAACAATCGCAATCGATCACATTACTTTAGAAAATTGACGTTGACGTTGACATTTCTATACAATCGGCTAGACTAATGTCCAATAGGAATAAGGAATGGATTTTGTATAAATTTTGTACATATTGGTCTTTATTGTAATTATTAAGTTAATTACACAGTTTTTTTCAATAAAAGTTATTTTTTTATTTGATGGTGCCTTACCTACAGTTATTGATCTGCTAGAGTAAACTAATGCAGTAGGTGAAATACGCACAATTCAGAAAATATAAGTGATGTGTTGACAAAAAAGTTTTCGAGTGTTATTGTTTGGGAATAAAAGGTGATCCGATTGCGATGGCTTTGGGAGGATCCACATATTTACAAAACGCTACAATGTTGGAACAACTGCTGGAGGAAATAAATTTTCAGCGCACCAAAGAGATGCGACAGTTAATGAAAGACGGTAAGTGGGCGCTCGATAATTTGAACAATATTCTCTTAATACAAATTATTATTTTGTTAAACAATGTAATAAATTTTAATCTCATAAAATTATCATAAAATCTATAATTCTTTTAATATAAATAGAACAACACGACTATTTGTTCCATGCATATTATAATCAAATTATGCTTTTCATTCTTATTTATTTCATAATAGAAATATTCTTTAAAAAGTAACAATTGACCCCATTTTATTTAATATTTGTAGAGGATTTGGAGAACAATCTAAAAATATAAAAGAAAAACATTTATTCATATACCCATACACAATAATGTTAAATTAAAATATAATTATGTTTATATCTTTTTACAATTTACTTAATTAAAATATACCAAGAAAGTCAATAAAATATTTCATCATAAGTAATATTTCCTAACTGATTAAATCTACAACTTCATTCAAAATAGCCTAAGCTCTTTATTAGACAACACCATTTTATTAACTACCTGAAGGATACGGAGCCATAGCCAAAGCAGCAGCCAGTAAATTCATTTAAAGTTTTACATATCAATGTGGCTGGATATCATTAAGGCATTTAATTAAACTGTATCTTTTAATAGTGAGTCTGGGCTATTTAATGATCAATATGCATAATATTTTAGAAAACTAAGAAATACTAATAATATGCTGAGGTATTTATTGTTGTTCTATAGTATGTTTCTGGTAAGAAGCCGTGTTTCTAATATATAGCTATATAGCATATTTAATATAAACCAATATTTAATAATTATTATAATTATTGTAACTAATTGTGCCATGTTATCTGACCAAAATTTTGTTCAAAAGAAAGTGTTTCTATAGCTCATGCATTATTCTGGTACATAAGCTGCAGTGCTACATATCATGAATATCCATTCTGTGGTTTTTGCATGAAGGATTGTCAAATCCAAACATTTCTGTGCAACCGTGTTAATTATTGTTGGTTATTAAAACCATTGAAATTAATAGTTATGTGGACATACAACGGGATTTATTAATCATATCAATTAACCCGACATTTCAAACACTTTACAGTGAACAGGGTCACAAAGAGACAGCATTTTGATTTCTCAAAGTGCTAGAATATAATTTTTAGCCTGCATTTTAATTTTAATCAAATGGCACAGGGACTATCTATTATTATATCTAATATGTATAAAATTAGTATTTTCTTGTGTTTGATCTTACATGAGTATTATAGAATATAATATATTATTTAGAAAAAAATATTTTTTAACAGATTTTAAATGCGATTTATTCATTATATTAATAACCCGACATTTCAAAGACTTTACAAGAGATAACTATCACTTGACCATACTTGCTGTAAAGTGTTTGAAACTTCGGGTTAAATAATATGGGCTCGTTTTCCGCAACTCGACGTCAAGCGCCTATTTTGCGTGAAAGAAAAGGGGGTAGCCAGTCAAACCTGGAACCATCCCAGCTCCTCCATGAAGCTAAGCAGCTTGTGTGGGCTGCCGAAAACCTCAGGGAGGGACCTAGGACCTAACTTCGGGTTAATAATATAATGAATAAATTGTGTTTAAATTCCATTAAAAAGTATTTAATTTTGTATAAAATTTTCAAATGTTTGGTTTCCATATTCCTCTGAAACGGCTGAACCAATTCTTATGAAATTTAAGTAAGCATATGGTTAGGCAGGATAGCATTTGCTGGGTGAGCTAGTAATGTCACAGATAACATAATAGCTATATGTTAATGTATAGATCTGTTGTGGAAAGTTAAACATGCTCTGTATGTCATACTATTACATGAATCATCTTGATACCATCATACATCCATTTATAATCCTTGTTTCTTTAATTTTATTACATTTGATGCAAATTTGAAAATGAATATTCATGTATGATGCAAAGTAATTTATATGAAAATGTGAGGTGAACTGTTGAATGTCATCAACACATCATCTGTATGTTTATTTGATTAAATCTCATATTGCTTTACAATTTTGCATATAAAAATGCTAATACCTAATACTTAATTAGAAATGACATTTACATTTTGTAAATTGTTCTGATACCAAATAAATATTGAAGTGCATGTAATAGGTATCAAGAATGAAATTGCTTATTTGTAAGCAAGTTGTTGCTTTTAGATGGTGTATTTATATTGATCTAACAAGACCCAGCATATTGTGTCCAGTGTTGCATGCATCAGATTGATTCATGCATCACAGTTATTTCTAATGTTTATTTTCTTGTAATTTCTACAAATATATTACAACGCCATCTGGTGGAGACATAAGAAAACCAGCATGTCAAATTTATAAATGTTAATATTATTTATTAAACGGCAGGGAATACTGGTACAGTTGGTCATATTGTTTAAATGAATTCAAAATCAATTTAAAACTGACAAATCTGTTTGTAATAATGATGTTCATGTGCTTAAAAGTATTGGATCAGGAAAAAAATAAAAAATAAAATAAAACAAGATTTAGAAAAGACATTTATTGAACTTTGATTCACAACAGCAATGGTATAAAGGGTTATATTATCAGTTACACAATGTTTTCCTTTCTTGCCTTTGCTCATACATAAGAAAAATAGAAACTATTTAAATTCTATTGATAATTAGTTCAAGCACATTCAAATAACTTAAGCTTCTGTATTATCATACGGAATGTAGATTTTTTATATTATTAATAATTTACGCGATTAGCAAATTTGTGGATGATCATTTGATTCCATGAATTTACAATTCAATGTTCCATTACACAGAATAATGAGAACAAAAATTATCAAAGTTCAATTATTACATTATTTTATTCGTCTTTGATCTCTTAAACAATAAGTTATATTTACAATATATAATAAATATCTTTCGGAGGTACAAATCTCATCTTATTTTTTTTACAATTCATTAGGCATTACTGAACATGTTTGTTTGTCATGACTTTGACAAACAAACATGTTCAGTAACCAAATATATATGTACAGAGGAGCGAAGCGGTGCTCTCGCTCATTAGCCACGATCCAAACTTAATAATAAAGTGACCATGACCAAGCTTAAAACAATACTTAAACATTAAAATACATTAAAACATTATATAAAGTGCATTGACGAAGCAAACATAACTAGTAATTTATTATCACATTCGATAACAGTATTCTAAATTTTTTTTTTACAAATGAAATATTAAAACAGCCATATAAGTTCATTATATACAATCTAATAGTTCAGGGTAAACAATCCTCGAAGGCACTTGACTTTAGGTAACTACACTGGCCGTGGACTCGGTAGCAGTAAATAGAGATTAAAAATAGCAAAGAAAAGTAGAAACGAGATAGTATTAAGTGTGACTTTTCAGATTCCGGCTTCGTAGTGCTACAGGGGACGACGTACTGGACCGACCTGTTCGTGCGCCACTTTCTGTTCCAAGAGGAGCAGTCCATAGACTGCGACGATCTGCTGTTTTTTGTCCGCAAGCGACACGTCAAAGGGTCCTCCCGTTATCTGCCTAAGTACGAAGTGAGTATCGTATACCCGGCAACCTGCGTTATGTGCACGCTCCGTGCGACGCCACCAAAGTGGAACGAGTAAAGTACACTTTTAGCGAACATTTATTCTGGATTCGATACAAAGTTACACTTTGGTTGTGTTACAGTGCGTTGCTACAGATCATGTTACTTAAACTATAAAACAGTAAGGCCGACTACAATTTAGATTTAAGTTCCTGCTTGCTTATACGACATAGACGACAATGATACATTGCAATGTTTATTTAAAACACGTGTAGAAACAAAAAAAATAATGTATAAATGCAATGTTTTCTATCTAATTTCGATTTAACGTTATCATTCGGGTTTAACAAATACGCGAAGATAAACACTTTACATATTAAGATACGAGACGGTTATCGTATAATTAGTTCTTACTAAACATCAATATTCAATTTCAATAGTACACAAACCTAAGTATTATTTAGCTTGCATTGTGACGTATGTCAAAATTTTTCCGATTCTAACGGCTAATGGTGTATTCGAATTCAGTTTGTGCTACAAATGACGAAAGTGTTTAGTTTCTGGCTATCGTTATCCAATGTCGTTTTGCGTATAGGCTTGCCTTATGTTCATTGAACTTCGCTAACAAGATCCTAGATTTAGCACCATACGGATTAAAATTATCAAATTCTACGAGAAATATTATTTGGAAATACAAAAGTCTGCTTTACAACAGTTATAATGTACTTTATTTTAAACAATATAAAAATATTATTTCTTACAATAGGCTGCTATTACAACAAGAATGTACTTGGTAGTATGCACTAATACAACCACTCCACCATGCTCGCACTCAGTCAACGTTATTTAAAAACGAATCACAGTATATTTTTGTTAATAAATAGTATGTTCTTTGTTAGACTCGAGATTGATTATAACCACTTATAAAATATACAATTACAAAACAAACATTTCAATTTTTCAACAGTTGACAGTTCATTATAGTAATTGATCATTCGTTATTGTTCATCGTCAATTAAAATTTGATCTCTTAATCTATTAACAATAAAAGCATACAGAGGTCTTAGGTATTATTAAATAGAACAGTTTGCGCTAGGGAGGTCGCTACTCGCGGCACGCTCAGAGTCTATCGTGTATCACATGTGGGCGAGTGGACCTCGCGGGGCTCGCGGGGCTCAAGGGCACGGGGGCCCGCGACACGCACACTCTAGGCTTTCGAGGCTAACCGCTACATCGCCGGCCGGCTTGTTCGCAGACTGACGTCGAGGTCTTCCGCAAGGATTCCAAGAAGCTGCCAATCGGCGATCCCGAAATCGATTGGGAGGAGACCGTCTACCTGAACTTGATCGTCCATCAGTTCGACTACACGCTCACCTTAGCCATCTGCACGCGCACCAGCCCAAAGGAGCTGCAGGTGCTGAAGCGGCATTCGCAGAAGGTGAGCGTCATACGCGTTCCGGCGGGGGCGGCGACGGCGGACGCGCGCGTCACTAGCTGAGGCGGCTGAACAGCTTGGTGCGCGGCCACGGCAGCGGCCAGTCGTAGCGCCGCGGCACCGGCCCGCGCACGTTCCGCTCCAGGTACGTGAAGATCCAGTACCACCACTCGCGCTGGATCATGTAGTGGTTGTAGCCGTTGCCGGTCCGGTGCGGCGTCACCAGCAGCGAGTGGAATGTCCAAAACAGTCTGGTTGTTATGTAATAAGCTATGACCACGTCCACCGTGTAGTGCCCGTGGGCGAGCAGCACGAACGACACTCCCAGCAGGGCGGAGCCCCACATCGCCCAATGGACGGGCCACAGTTTCTTTGGTGAATATTCTGCGACTATGAGATAACTCAACACTAGTACCATGGTGTGTCCCGAGTAAATATAGTCTCCACAGTATGTATGCTTTCCGTTGATAGAGAGGCCGAATCCCGATATCAAATAGAACATTCTTCTTATGACGAGAAGCGGTGTCGTATTGTTGCTCTTCGGACTGCAGTAATATGTTGTGCTCGATACGGGCAGGACGGTTACGAACATGGTGAGTGATCGGTACAAATACAACAGACCGATAATGAAAAACAAACGGCGCGCGACGATGAATCTATGTTTGTGGAAAACTACTACTAGCATCGCCACAGTAGTCGATATCATGATGAGATATTCGGACACCGCCAGTCCCCAGTCCCGCGCCGTTATATTATCAAGCACTATATCGTTCAATGGGGCCGTCGTATTTCTGTCTGGAAGTCGCTCGTGGACGAGCGACAGAGACATCATGTTTATGCATACACATATGAAAAGGAAGAAGAATGAAATTATAGTCTTCCATATTTCTTTTGGATATCTTTCCTCTCTGACAGCGCCCGGCGGCAGTTCGACTATGAAGTCACCGGCGTGGGTGCGCTGTGGGGAGTGGTCCTGATCTGGATCGGACTCGTCCGTGGTCGGTTGAGGCGCGTCCAACTTGACGTTGCGAGCCAGCAGCGGTTGCCGCTGCATGAGTTCAGCTTGGTTTGGCATTTCACGTGTTTCGTTTTGACGGCGTGACGCGTTGTTGTTTAGGTCATTTCGGTTGAGACGAGCCTCGAAATTGATGCCTTTGATGTCTTCGTGAGCCGTGTCGGTCACGATGTCCGCATGGCACACTTGGCTGACGGGCGGCGACGCGGCGCGGGGCACCAGCGCTAGCTGCTTTGTGGGCAGCTCATTGGCGAGGTACACGCGCACGGACTCGACGAGAGGCTCTGCGTAGTTGATCTGCTTTGGTGGCGTCGGCTCCTTATCCGGGGAGCGAGCTGAGATCGTCATCCAATCACCATTGGTTTGAAGAGTTCCTGAAATTGAGATAAATCTCTCTTATAAATTGGTTCCACTGCTTTCTTGAGAGGGACATTGGAAAATATATTACATTTATTATCTTTTATGTTAATAGGTAATATGTTTGTTATTATCATATGAAATAAGTTTATTGACATAATATGAAACTCAAAAGGTGATATTTAGTGTCGCTAAATATAATCTTTTACACGAGCAACGTAGTCATGAATAAAAGAATTTCTCAATTTAAAGACATTTCAAAATAATATTAAACCTGAAATAATATTAAAATTGTTTCTCGTTTACCTTGTTTACGTTTAAAAACTTAATTTTTCTGGTTAGCAAATAGATGAGTAATTATAAAAGATAATTGTGCGAACTATTTAGCTTACTAGCAAACTTGTAATATAAAGTTACTTGAATATTTATCTTTAAATTTTAAGCAGTTTCATATGCATTACTCGAGTCTGAAACCTCATACTTTCACCGAGTAAGATTAATATTTTAACATCAGTAATTTAAGACGTGTCTATTAGATCAAACGCGAGTGCGGTTCAAAGACCTGGGGTTTCATTGTGCGAGCGGCGGCCGTTCTCTTTGTCATTTGCTAATTAGTGATTGTCGCGAGTCGCGATGCACATTGCACCGCTCCGGCCGCACACGGCACAAGCCGCGGCCGCCGTGATGTGTTCGAGAAACTGACAAATATAGATCGTCCGATAACACTCCCCTGACGACACGGTCGCGTAACCACTTCGCACTAAAAAAGCATAAGGAGTAAGTCCTATTGTCGACACTTACTCGATCAATGTGCGAGTTGTCATTCTGGCCGACCGTGGCTCTTCATCGATTCGGTCGTCCAGCGCGCTCAATAGAAAGCCAGACCCGCGTCAACAAACGGCGGGCGAGCGGGGGCGCTTACACTGCGTGCACTTTTACGATACAAAAATTATAAATTAAGATGTATTTCACTCGTCAACCTTCATTCACAACACACTGTCACACTTCGCACTAAATAACGGCCTCGCGCTGTGGCCTGCGGTAACGAACGTACTTGCTAAAAGTCGGACGCGTACTAGAAAAGATGTAATTCTCGTTGGCTCCGGGACGGCGTTCGTTTGCCGTCGACTCGGTTCGCGCACACTCGGCTCAATGGAAATAATTACGGCGCGTGACGTCACCGGGGGGCGCCGCTCCCCGCCCCCCTCCCGTCTCCTCCGGTCTCCCTCCGCCGCTCAGTGCGGCTGCACTGAGTGCGCGCCAACCGACAACCGCCATATCGCAGGATGGATATTGCTGCTCGGTTCTCACTACTACATAGCTTGCCGATAATGTTTGAAGCGAGTTCTAGTTAACCGTTAATTGAACGCCTTAAATCAATTTATCAATGTTACACACTGACGAGGTACGGAAGAGGGCTAATATTGGCTTTAATTGTGTTTATTTAAATTACTTCCTAAGCGAATAATAGAAAGTAAGCTTAAGTCAACGTCCTATTATGCATTAAGAAGTGGGCCAGTAAGACAATGCTATCGCCACGTTATTGTTCACGAATAATGCACCATAAAAAGGCTCAGTTAATGCGTCGCATAATTCTGCACATGCAAATTAGTCGGGGGTCACGTTGTCGGGGCAGGTTTAGATACTCCGTCACACAGCTGTGTTACGATTACGGTATAATTAACTGAGATAGAAAATCATTTACACATTATAAAACAGTTTTAATGAATTGTTAAAATGTAAAATCTGTGTCGGTGTTCGTGCAGGCGAAACGGTTTGTTTTCACCGGACTTCAGTAATTGATTGGTTATAAGGCTCATATCTGCATTATCGAAATTTGTCACGGTTTTATCTCAGATTATAATGTAAAAGAAGTTTTATATATATTTAGCATAATATGATAGATTAAATAACTTAATGCGATAAAATGCGAAGGAGATTTTCAATGTCTGGAAACTTGTTTTGAGAATATTACTATTTGAATACAATATTAAGCAGTTGTACCAAATAATTGTTATCTGAGGGCGTGATTCAAATAATTCATGATTAGTCATTCATATACAATGACAACATTAGTGGGCGATTAGGTGAACCTCGTTCGGCTACAAATGGTCGGAAATGTAAAATATACGGGCGTTGAGATAATTGAGCTTATAGTGAGCACCGTGACTGTTCACTAAAACATTCCATTGACAGGCTGTATAAGTGTGTAATTACTTATAGCGGACGATAACTCGTTCGGTTCAGCTCGTATGCGAGTCAATAGATTACTATGTGTGCGGTTTGTTCAGTATATATCTGAGCAATTTGCTCTTTAGCTATTTCCTTCGCATATCAGTAAAGGCATTGACGTAATCTTATGTATCGAATTTATATGATGTTTAATTCTGGTTACGATAACTTAAATTGACTTGAAAAAAAATTAATGAAACTTCTCTTATATAATATTCATGAGTTTTTATACTCGTGTGACGAGAATTCGTTCAGGATGTTTCTGGAAGTGTACGCGTTCAATGCGAACGGTTTGGGATCGGATCCGGTTTTTAGCGGGTGTCCGACGTCCGTTGGCTGCGATGCTGGCGCCCGGGCCGCCCCGGCGAGCGTCTGACGGAATATCCTTCAAGGTTAGGTACGGAGTTACGCGCCACGGGACCGTAATCCGTATCCACGACACCTGATAGCGTTGGAGGTATAGACATGTGGCAATAGACATTTGATTCTTACCATCGCTTTGAATGGAGCGAATAGGAGTTTCTTTAAAATCATGGCTAGTACAAGTTGTAATGTATAATATAAAACTAAGTATGTATGCTATAAATGCCTATTGTTGATTCAGCAAATAACAAAGGCCATCTTCAATACATTAGTCTCGCTCAAGTCACATATTGAAATTGCTTAAAATCGTTTCATAATAGCAAAATAGGAACATTCGAGATGTCACCCTGCAATTTTTTTTAGATTTTGATTAAAGAACTCGCCAGTTATTAAAGAAGATTGATTTCTTTATATGGGTGTATTGGACATAAGTGGAAGTCGTAGAAATCGCGTTGACCTAGCGTAATTGAGCGTCCCACTTGAGGCTGCAGCTGCCGGTGTTGGGGAAAATTCAATTTATTCTTCCCGCATATCTTTATATGGATCTATTTTGAGACATTCTTTATTTTTGCTAGTGGTATCATTTTAAAACTTAAGTGCTTGTCTTTTATCGTCTATTTGCGTGAGATTTGGATTCTTATACATATTATGTTAGTTAGTTTGGATAGGTTTCAGTTTGTACATTGTGATAAAAACTGAAACGTTTTTGTCTGTACGAATCTCCACATAGTCCAACATCTTTAAGAAACCGTAGGTATCTATTCTCCGCTATAAGAAGTGTTTGTTTGCACCTCTCAACGTTTGTCAAGAGATTTCTCACGATTAGCATGTATGTGGTCGTTATCGCTTGAGAAGGTGAGCTGAATGTGAGAGCAATTGAGTGGTTCGCCACATCGACAATCGACATGCCATCGATAAACGAAGCGCAATTGCTATAAATTGGTGTTGACAAGTCTGCAGGAGACTCGGCCAGTGGCTACGTGCGGTTCTCACATTAATTATATATGCTGATTTCGTTTTATATGTACTATTTACCACTTACAAGTCATTACATAAGAAGATTAAGTGTCAATGGCAAAAAGTAGCGTACTGCTTTCGCTAAGGGTAAATATAACATAATAAAATATAAGTATATAGTTTGGTCTAATTTCGGTGCTCCATTCATAGGTTATCGATTGCATTTTATACGTATTTATTTTAACTCAATGATAGATGGAATCAGTTGATTGCCGCCTTCAATTATATCTATTTCCAGACGTAAACATAGCGGACGCTAAATGAATCGTAATACGCGTTTATTCAATAAGCAATTATCGTCGGAATAAGTAATCAATAATTATAGAATATTCTCAACATCAAATGCAGGACGTACTAAGGGTAATAGTAACATAATAATATCATATTGTTTTGTTAATTTTCATTACATTTTTAATAAGTAGGTATTGAATATTTTGTGCAGAGGTTAAATTTGAACATTGAGATATACACTGGCGTCACTAGTAAATTGTGCGTTTGTTATCCTATATAAGTATTATACCCTATTTACTCAGTGGTCCGTAGACTGTAATATATATAAATATAAGTACTTAACATTAGTACGGAGCATGAATATTGTTTAATTTTATGGACTTTTGGCTATATTTGAAATGCATTCATTCAGTACGAATATCAGACATACAGAGCATCTTCCGGTCTTGATCTCGTGGATTTTGAAGGATAAGATATTGCAAAACTTTGCGTAAAGCCAAATTGTTATTTGTAAGTCGTGTATCGTTAGTGGGTGATTAAACGAAGGTTGCTCAATAATGTGGGTTTATATTGTTTCCCTATTAGCGGTTACTTGTGGTGGCTAAACTTGTTTCATTTATATGTATTTAAATAATTTAACATAAACATTATAAAACCCGTCTTGTTTTATATTTTAATCGGTTCCAACAAGAATAATAGCAATGGTTATTTATTTGTTTTGTAGGTCATTCATCACTAGAGTAATAGAGGAGGTCTCAAAGACGTTTCGATTTTGTTATTGTTAGTTATTTTTTCTCATTATGTCGATCTTGAAATTGTAAGTACTCGTTTATTATCTAATTAATTTAAATTCTTTATTATTTTTAATTCATACGTTTTTATAAATATGTATTTGTATACTGGTCCATCACAGCTGGTTGATGCCAGATTTCAGCCAATTCTATACAGATGTTTACTTGACAGACAAACGGTTTCACTAACACTACTATAGTAGGTACGATAGGGAACCACATTTTTAATCCCTATCCATTAGATTACAATATCAACAATATTCTATATCTAGTTCAAGAGCAAAATACAAAGCCAAATGCCAGACTTGTTGTAATATCTGTTTTATACGATCATCTATTGAACAAAACGCGATATTCGCTCGTTCATTTGATCACGGTGTACCCGCACACGGTTGTGGTCTCCATCACTAATGATATAACAATAGATGATAACAGACTGGTTACATTATGTGGTGTATTTAATGGCGATTAGATGGAGAACGTTTATCTGGTATGTTTTATGACCGGTTGTTTTGTAAAACTGCACTGCAGTTGGGAGTTGTATACGAGGCAAAATGCATAATCATTAATGATACAATTTTATAATCATATTGTGATATGGCAGAGGATTTTTATTTGTGATACATAAAATGAAATAATGCGGGAAACAGATGTATCGGAGATTAGCCAGATAGTGTCGGAGATTGTCTGTCAGAGATTGATTATTTTCCATTGTTATAGTTAAGAAATATAAAAATAAAATACTACATATTGAAGTTCCAAAGTATTTCAAGTTTTATATGAAAGAAATAAGCTTTAAAATAATAATTGGCGGTTGCATAACAGTGCAGGTAAGGCGACGAAAGTGAAAGCAATGAAATTTAATATTTCGTTTTGCTGAAATTTTTCGCGCCGCTCGGTGCACTTTTTTGCACATTCTTTCTACGAAATTTTATTTACGTCAAAACTTATTATATAACTATGTATTTAATATAACAGAGGTACATGAGATCTCAGTTCTTGGTCTTTTGGTTTTTTTTACTCAGTACTCATTTAAAATTGGTATGGATATTATGACAAAGTCGTTCCAATCTTCTATTCTCACCACGATAGCTGGACTACGGTTATAAATATTTTGTATAAATCGAAATAAACTAACTGGGCATTTTAAAACGCGCTCATATATACCAGAGTAGAAAAAAAAATATAACTTTTGGAAAGCGTTTCTCTCCATTGTACTTGTATTGTACATTTGCAATTTCGCATTTTGTTTTAGAATTGTGTAACCACTGTAGCTACCTTTTCAAGTTCGAGGGTACGTAAGCGGCTAATAATACATACTTGGGTGGTTTAATTGTCTTTTGGCACAAAAGCAGGTGAGTTGTGACGGCGGGTCAAGGTGGTCGTGCTGAAGTGCAAACTGGCCCACTTGCGCGCACCGGCAATTTGTGGCGAGTGCTCGATATCGCGGAAACTTCACCCATTTAAATTGTTTGCCAAGTCATATATCATGCTCGAGCGGTACATGCGCTATTGGAAAGAGGAGAATTAACATTGGCTGAGTTGTATCCTCATCAAATTTGTCGTCGATCGTATGTAATGCGCTGTCTTGGATATATGGACGGTTGACAGTGTTATCAACTGCTAACGATCAAGATATCTTGTTCTGTGGTTATTGGTGTAATAGATTACATCTGTATTTATAGGGAAATTAAATATAAACAGAATGTATTTATAGTATTTATAAGAATAGATTTAATATTCTCAATGCATGTAGCATTGTTTTATCGTTTAAAAATAATTTTATTTTTATAAACCGTAAGAGATTCATGAATGATCAAAGACTTCCCGAGTTTGGATTGACGATAAACAGTGAGATATAAGCTCCTATACCAATTCTTTCTTAATATTCCTTCAAAATACTGACGAGGGGAAAGATTAATCATAAAACCATTTATTCTAAAGTGAGGTGCGGCTCGGAAATTTATATTCTGGTGAGTAGTCACTGTAGACTTGTGGAAAACTCGGCTATTTTATGGCGTTTTTATTGCTTCTGGTGACGTAACTATTCTCATAAATGCTTCTCGGCGCCTTCTTGTTACTCGCTACATTTATTACATTTTAATAATATCCATTCCTGGGCGGAGTATCTTCATTACACATACATTAATTTTAACGATAGTGTATGGTCGTCGGTGTTTGCCAAGGATTTTGCACGGTTTCTCGCAGGTGACGATCGAAGCGTAGGCTCCCTTCGTTCTCACAATATAAAGTGCATGAAGTTCCATTGTTGCGTCACGTCTTGTCATTTTTTTTTGTTATAAGGGCAAAAACGTACTCAGCGGAATTCATCCGCTCCCACGATCGAGAGTTTTGCTTGAATTTCTGTAAATTCACGTGAATGTTGAAATGTGCAAAGTTGTTTAGCGTACCGACGCGTCGCTTGTTTGGATCTTTGCAGTGACGCCTAATTAAAGCTCAAATTTGTGTGGGAATGTCGATGTTCTCACGGAGATCAAACACGGACAAAGGCGATTAGGTTAGCGATTTGCAACGTAATGTTGTTTCCACGTCGTATATTTGTATCGATATATATATACACTATGCAGATAGCAACGTGACACCTTTCTCGAGTTATTTTAAACGATGTCATAGAGGACGTTAAACCCTGTCTTTATTATAAGTATGTCAGAAGTAGGTGTGTAATTTATATTTTTAAATTGCCCGACCATGAACTATCTTTATCGATACATTTATGAACAGCAGAACGTTAAAGATAAAAACCAGCTGTTGCTTTGTTGTACTTCATTTTACGAGTAGTTAAATGAAAATTTGTGAAAAATTTGTTAAAAACAAAAGTGTTTTGTGAACAACCTTATTTCTCTACAATATAATAGTCCTTTTTAATATATGTCTACCGTTATGCAGCAAATTAAACATTACTTATACAAGTGAGCATTTAGCTCGTACAGTGGGAACTGGAGAGCGTTACGCGAGGTGGCGAGTTCTGAATACATTGTGCAATATTTATAGACGGTAAGTAACGTCTGCTTTCGCGCCGTGTTCGCACGCTAACGTCCTCGGTGTTTTATTATTTAGCCCGACGGTGAGGCGGGAGAGCCCAGGGTGTAATACCGCTGAGTTATAAGCAATTTCCACTGTATTTGCCAATTTGTGCGTATAATGGTATAGAGACTCAAATTGCTAAAACTCGTAAAGACTACGGCTTTCGCTTTACAATATTTGTTCTTAATAGTTACGTAAATAAGTTTCTTTTTCAGGTTTGCTTCTTTAAAACACTCATGTAACATTAGTATTTCTATATTAAGTTGACCGTGTACCCTTTGTTTCTATTAAATCGTTTAGCAAGATTTGGCGGCTTGGAAGAAATCGCTGATAAGCGATAAGGTCGCCTTATGTACTATATAAGTCTCTTCTTTTGTATATTTGCAAACTTGTTTATTTGGTGTGGTACATAAAATTGTTAAAATAGATAAATAAATAAGATATTCGTATGAAGAGAATATTCCGTAGAAGTGGATTTCATCAATCAAACACTTGTTTTGTTTACGCATTGTTTTGATTCTCATGTATATCAGCGCGTTTTAAACCTATCACTGTGCCATTTTCGAGATGATACGGTGTTTTTATATCGTTGAAAATAATGTAGGTGGGCTGCTATTGAAGTCGCTGAAAGTTTTGTGTTTCTACCGATTCTTTTACGTTTCTCACTCAGAAAAGTGCATTCCATACATTAAAAAGGTAGTAATTTAATGCTGTTTTAAAACAGGTGTTTCTTGGTTATTAAAGTAGCGATTGTAATAATGTAAAGCGATGTTGTTAATGCACGTTCAATTGTTTACTCATTAGCAATATGGTTTGCTTGTGCTTGTGCAACCAGCAGCTTTGTGGAAATATTTCGTGAATCACGGTTTATGAACTGAGACGTGTCGTCGTAAAAATTGATCAGTGAGACACATGTGGATATGATACTGAGTTCAGGCTGAGGCTTGCCAACTTTTTTTACTTTAAATAAGATGGAGTCATTAACACTTTTAGAATGATATTGCGGAAACTGATTATGACAAATCTCACTGGACAACAGGTTGGTAGTAGTGTATTTTAGATACTCTTAGTGTTCACCTATACTATAATCTTATTATGAATAACTATTATATCCATTGTTATTTATACCGATGTCTTTGATAATTAATTGCCGACCTTTTTATTTCGCAAAATATTTGACACATACATGAACGGTTTTCCATTTATCAAACAATAAGAACAAAACACCAAAGACCAAATCGTTTCACTAATCCCTTCACCCGTGGTGCAGGTGTACGCGTCGCCGAGCCGCCGCAAGATGGACACCAAGGGCGAGGGGGAGGAGATGACGTACCCGCACATATGCTTCATGGTCGACAACTTTGACGAGGTACCCTCATTTCCTTTTGCGCTTTGTTACGATAACGATGCGATTTGATGGGATGGGTTAAAATCAATTGATTTTAAAGAGCGGCTTCGATATTTCGAGGTTCTTGGTTTTAAATGTTCGTTTTTGAAAACTTTTCTAAAAATACAAACGTTTTTTGGAATTAGTTAAAAAATCATGATTGTATTTTTTAAGCCCATTAATTAAGATACTTGGTTTTCCAACCTGTTAAGGTAGTGTTTATGAGGAGTCTAAAATGAGGCAAAATACAGGTACAATAAATGCTATGTATCCATCAGGAACTGTCACAGAATTATCAAATTCTGTGACAGTTCTCCTTACTGAATACGCGCAAACCAACTTAGGTTCAATCAAAAACTTACGGTAAATATGTTGAAAACGTCATTTGGCAAAATTATTTGAACTCGCGTTTGGAACTCCGTGCGCTAATGTTGGTTTGAATTTATGCCAATATTGACAAATGGCTGTTTATTTGTACCCTACTACACTAACAGTTTTGTTTCAAAATTAATTTATAGTAAGTAAGATACTTCCTTTCTTCCTGAATTACAATGATTTGTTTAATGATTGGTAACTTGAATGGTTATATTATTTATTTGTTTTTGTTTCCTTTTGACGGTAATGCTTTGATGTACTATGCAATTTTCTTTTATTTTCATGTGAGAATATCAGACATCATTTTTATATTTAATGAGTATGTGACAGTCAGGCATTCTTTTACGCTCACAAATAAATCTTTATCGTATGAACACACTACAATGCTTTACTCTCCAACTGTATGCCAACATAAACATTCCTTGAATACGGCTTGTTATTCTGGCTAAGCTTTGATGTGTGGCTGGATAGAGAAAAAACTGTTTATTCGTCGAGTTAAAGGCTAATTGTAAACTATTTGTTGCATTTGCATTGGCTTTGAAGTTTTTAATGCAGATTTTGTAGGGTACTTCCCGGAACAATGATTTTGTACATTGAACAGACCTGCGATACTGAAGATGCATGGCTGTAATTGATATGCACTAGATCTTCGGAAAGGAAATGATGTGCACATATTTCTTAGCAAGAGGGGTTAAGAATTATTTACTTATACATCTAATGTGTTTCTTTATTAGTTAAAAAGTCTGAAGTTTCTTTAAAAATAATTATTATCTATTATGTAAGTTAAATGAAAATGCCTCTCAGTTACGTTAAGATGGCTTTCATAGATGTAGTGGAGTGATTTAGAAGGGCCATCCACATAAAGTATCATTCTAATTAATTCTATTTTTAGAGTCAATTGATTAAAAAATCTAGATAAGTTTTACGTAGGTAGAGTATGCGGTAAGAGTAGGGCCGCGTTAGGGCCTCGTTAGGGTTATCATAACCTTACACCATGTCTACCGTAAGTGTAAGACTTACGGTGTGAAATGTTTCTGTAACGATGCTGCTGATTCAGGTTGAGACCTGAGGCTATTCAAGTAACGTTCCAACTCGCCCATATAGGACGGATCCCATTCATTAATGTAGGCAACACATCTATAACGAATTTGGTGGCTTATGACCACACAAGTCGTTTGGTATCCACATTTCCCTAGCACTACCATAAAAAATAAACGTGTAGAAAGGTGAACTTTACATCATTCATGAATATCGAACTCAGATGTGATTGAAGTGCCCCTTTTTATTCCAACGATCGCGAATGCATTTCATAGATTAGAAAACCCAGTGGCTACGTGCCAACGTCGCGGAAAGTTGGTTTCTCTAATCAAATTAAAAGTTGTTAATAGGAGCAGCGCGTAATGAAGCCATTTCTGTTGATTTTGGTCGTATTGTCCCAGTATAATAGCTCTTTGTTCCCCGAATGCGCCGGAGCTGCACAGCCGACAATGATTTGTCGTGCCAGTTCGTTAAGACTTTATAGTCAAGTTTTCACTTCTTAGCAAAAATCCAATTAAACGATGTACACTCACGTTGCTTTTAAATACCGAGAAATTGGTATTTTTCACAGTCCACTCCCTAATTAAGTTAGCTTAGGAACTTGAGTGAATAATAATGCAGAAAACGTTGGCAGGTCTTTATGTTTGGCAAATGCAGAACATTCGTTTGGCAACAGTCAGGTAGTCAGAAGCATGAATTCAATATTCTAAATGGTATAAATTAAAACTTAACTGGCATGTTTATTAGTTAGAAGCATCCTTAATAATATTGTAATTGCGTATTTGTGTGGAGAGAAACGATTAAACGACACATGAGGCGTCGGAATAAATCTCATATGAAACGTCGTCTACACGTGAAGGTAAATAATTTTTGGAAAGACGAGTTTCTTAGGCACCGCACACCATTGTTACAAAACTTGTTGTTTACTTTGTAACTAAAGTCGTATTGATCGAAACTTCGAAGGAGTTATTCCAACTCTAGAAAGATCTTTAGATGATACACGAGCGTATAAAATTTCACTAGAAACAAAACGCAACATGCAACTGGAATTCTGCAATCGCTGTGCTGCAGGCTCGCATGTAGAACGGTGAAATAACGGTGTGTATGCGTATCTTGATGCACTTCGGTGTGAAATGACAGTCTGTAGTACTAGCATACAAATTGGGTCAAATAGACATGAATGTTTGAATCATTCATGATGTAAAACAATCGTCAGTAAAAAAAAGAATCCTTAGAAAAAGGTCCCTTTAAAACTCCAGTTTATTTAATCACATATTTCATTTTGCTTAAATTTCAAGGTAACTCAAATCTTGGAAAACGAATTAATGTGGTTTCAATGTTACTATAAAATTAATTTGAACGAAACACAACCGTTTATTTTTTTTCACTTTTCAATTGTTTTCGAAAATTAAATACATTGAAATAAAGTTAATGCTGAGTCTATTGCATATAGAAAATCAAATACAAAGTCGGCGGTGCATTCAGATATATCATAAACGACGCGAGCTCAGTGTGGCCCAGTGGAGCGCGGCGCACGAACCAAAATGCTTTTACTGATATGCCATTCTTTGCATTCATACGAACCGTTCACTTTATATGCATTATAGTGTCATCGAATTTACATTGTTCAGGATTAGCTTTATATCGTTTATTATCAGGATTAAGATCGATGTCTTTAACTTATACAATATGACAATAACAACGCTTTCGGAAACGCAGAATATTTTTGCAGCCTGTAGACAGTAACAACATTCTTTACAGGCTTTTTAAGATGATGTACGGATCTGCGCTAAAGTAATGGAGAGTTTACTTTATTGCTGGAAATAAAGAGGTAGAAGTAGCAAAAGTTTTAAAATACTAATATTCACGAAAAAATCGCGCTCATATTTTTCTTCAAAGCTCATATTTTGTAAAAAGTTACGGGTTTTTTTTTTAAATTGTGTATCAATCAATCAGATTTCACAAGATTCCAATGAACTCCACGACTCGGACTGTATGGCTTCTTTGACCACAATCTCATTAGCGAATTTCTTGAGCACCGCCCGGTATTGTTTTCCCCATAATACGATAATGTGAATTAGCATCGTGTTTTTTTAACAGGATAACGTTAATCTTTTTTTACATCCGTATGTTGATAAAAATTCGTAAAAATAGTCGCTTAACGGATTTGGGATTCATGCGTGGTCAGATTTTACATTCGACGATTAGAATTTTAGTCCATTAATTTTTTTTTTTACTTTAGCGGTGATCTGTATAGTAATTCCGAGTTTCAAGGTGTCCTCGATGCTTACGGCACCGCCTCTTGTCGCGGACGATCACATTTGTGAGAATCCAGCACTAGTCAGTATTGCAACACATTATTACGCAGTGAATATTATCTAGAAAATATATTTTATATATTTAGACTTTGACATGTGACGGCACGAAGCTTATGACCTTGAAAAATTGATAACATAATATATATCTGACTATCAATCAAAATAATTAAAGAGAGAACGGAAAAATTATTTAAAGCTTTTTATTTCGAAACTCAAATTCCATGTGTTAAAGTATAATATGGTGTAAATTTATGTTATCTTATTTTTTGAAAGGGCTGTTTCACTTGACCGCTTAAAGACAGGCTTTATTGCGCCCGCGCCGTACGATCGCGATCCGCTATTGTGATATACTTAGCTATCGTGCCTGATAATGATACGATACTCGAAACATTTTAATTCTATTTTATCTTGTTTTTATAGTCTGTTTTCCATGTGACCGAAAGATATATTATACTGGTTTATTTTGATAGTTCCAGAATGATACTAATCCTGATAATAAATGTTTACTTCTAATAAAATTTATGAATATTTGGAATTGTATTGGAATTAAATAATATAAATCATAGGTTTTAAACGTGTGCACTCGTGAAACTTAAGTGCCTAAGTATTATGGCTCCACTTGCACTTGACTTTGCTTCTCATCCAAGTCATACTAATTACTGAAACATTGCGACCGCAACGCTTAGTTTCTGTATAGAAAATGTAGTTTAAATTTGCTTCATCAAGATTAAATTCCGTGTTACTCGAGTAGAAATCAATTAGTAAACATTTCAGTTGTGGTTGTACGCATTAGTCAGTATTTTCCGTATTTCTTCTATCTATTTTGAGATGTTGTGACGCAACCGCTTCAACATCCCAGCACCTCGGAGCAAGTCATAGTTAACCAAACGTGTTTTGTATCAATTGCTATCTAGCTAGTTCGTTCTCGGAATGACCGTAAGCTCAGCGATTGTACATAGGTATCTAAACATTCTGGTGGGCCTCTTCTTAAAATGGCCCTCGCTTGTTGTAAACGTAACTTATTAAACGATTGAAATAAACAAATGCTGTGAGTGGAGTTCGCATTTATACATATAATTTTATGTTAATTGTTTCCTCATATATTTGGTTATTAATGTCGAATATATTATGTATGTATTTAGGATTATTGTGGTACAACATGTTTCCAATGTCACGGAGCGGCGGCGCGTCGTCGACCGCTCGGTGCGACGCGAGTGCGGCGCCGGTGCACGCGCACCGGCCTCACTCCGCAGTCTACTTGAGATTCGCAACTCGTAGAGCATCATGACACGCTCGTATTATAGTAAACCATCAATGAACTTCTATGTGATAATCAGTACCGCTTCCTTGCACGACTGTATTATACACGATTATATATTATGGTGAAATGTTAACAATTTAATTTCGACGATTTATTTGGTATCAATGTGAAACCTTGCGACTGTCGTTACTCGTTCATAAGAGTTTAAGGTCAACTAACGTAAACAAGTTTATTAATCTATCGGCATCTCGAACTTTCTGTGACTGTTTTATGGGTGCGGCTTGAAAAGAATAACTGTTTAATATGGAAATACAAACAGGAATAGTTCAGATTAAACGTGAATATACTAACTGGATTTGTATGAAGATATATGAGAGCGTTGTTGTTATTTCTGCTGAGATGCTTCGTTCGCAATAATGATGTTCTAAAGGCGATAAAAAAGAGAATTATTTAAAATAGATTCTTTAATAATAGCAATAATGTTTTTATGTCGATATCGATACAATGTAATAAAATATCTATGGTTAATAAATACATAATATCTAGTGAAAGATAAGCGCGGAATTATAATATCCCACTTCATTAGAGTGTACGTGATGTAGTCTGTTTTTGATTGAACTTTATGACTCGATTAATGTGAATAGGTAATATGAAAAAGTGATACTGTTTCAAATTACAACCTATATGTACGTCAATTATAGCTTTTGCATATTGTGTGATTATTAAAAAAATAGTTATTAGTAAAAATAAAATAAACATAGCTTCAAATAACCTTAAAACACGCTTTAATTATAGAATCAGAGCATAGGTAATAATTTAATCCTGGCGATCCTAAGTAGGATAACAAGATAATCTTATGAAATATTTGTACTGTTACCGATCCTTAAGAATTGTTTGAATTAAATCTGTTCGTTTTAAGTATGTCAAAATCGAGTAGAAAGGAGTCGGTTGCATGCAAACTTACAGGTGTAGCTAATAAAAACGTATTAAAAAATCTCCTGTTTTCCATCAATATCCGAATGCTGAAACATGAATAAATTTGAGGCTTATGAAAGAGATTTTTATTTTATGTTTAAAAATAAAGCCTTTGAGGGGTTTGAAAATACTTCAAAGTACTCGAAAGCGACACTGATAGCGCGAGCCTTAGCAGCGGCTTCAATATTTTAATATTCGAGTGTTCCACAAAAAGCCTTTAATACTATAAGAATATTTTTGCTACAAAATATGGTTTTCAATCATTGACATGGTGCGGACTGTAGACTGTAGAGTGTTTATGTTGGACGCAAATTGATTGCCGCGCATCACGTGTCGAGCAATGTGTAATCAACGGACCGGTGTGTCGTCCCTCGCCCCTCGCCCCCCGTACCTCGCCCCTCGCCTCTCGCCCCTTACCTTATCTTATTGCTGAATATTTTACAGATAACATTTATGTCTGCTTTTCGCACCTATTTATCGAGCTGTTGAGGCGTCATCATTTTTTTTGGTTTCGTTGTATCTTTATATTTAATTTAACATAATTATTTGTCAAACAGACGTGAACTTTGACGTGAACGTTAATTTATTAGGTACTTATTTAATGCATTTTACGTATTGTTAAGTCGTATTTAAAATCAGCTTCAATAAAATAATGTATAAGTATTATATACAGTTAACTTTATTTATGACACCGATATTAACGATAAGAGTTTGATTTACTGCAAATAAACGATCGTCCTTGATTAATTCATTTCGTACTATCATCGAATTGTCGACAGGACTGTCACACTGTACTATTTCGTCCGACTTGGCATAGCGCGCGGCGCTTGGAGTGCTTCCAGCCGGCCCACTACCCTTAATTGTTAATTGATCGTTTCAGTATTTACACTAGGCCTCTAAATAGCGATCTTGTCCCGAATAGCCTTTTGGATATGAGCTGGAGACATGGATTTTTAAAATCATTTGGAACAGATTTTCCAAGAGAAGCGTTTCTTTCGTCACATTAACTAACAATAATCCAGCTTAAATTAAAACTATTTATTGCTTTAAGTAATTACTGTAAAGTATAAAATGTGATTCTGTTGTGTTTTGGGGCTCGACGGCCATTTTTGGTTGAAATTTATTACCCTGCTCAAACCCACGCATTTCTCACGAGTAACTCTGAATGCGTGGGCCGATCTGTTTGCTTTTGTCGGGATATCTAATAGCATTGTAGTACTTTCTTTGTTATAATTAAACAGTTATTAATGTACACGTAAACATTAGTGTTCTATACATACAACACAGTATTTATGAACAACAATTTATTCTCAGTTAAATTGTGTGACAGAAGTTTTACATCTCGATCTAGGAATGTTCTCTGCGTCATCCGTTTGGAAATAGCTTACATAATTCGGCTGTTAAGAAATTGATCCACTATGTAGTTACATAGTAAATACAAAATAAACCCCTTTAGAAATTATGAACAATCCTCATCTTATGGGATTATGTGACTCAGTCTGGTCGAATATGTAATTATAAGCTCAGATAAGCAAGTAGGTAAGGATGACTCAAAGTACAAGCGGCATGAGCCTTGAATGTCATTGATAGCATGCATGATGAGCGAGCCAGAGGGAATTACTTGACTTGCCGCTAATTAAAATTCACGTGACGTATCACATCCAACCTTTATCCCTCAGGGTTTTGAAATTATCATTCGCAAATGTTAATGCGATATTAATTTGGAATTTATTTAATTCAATTTGGAATTTAAATATTTATATTCTTGTATGTAAACAAAAAATACTATAATATATTAATTAAGGCGATTCTGGATGAATTGATGATATCAGCTTGAGAGTATTAAAGTAACTGTCTATACACACAATAATGCCAACGATTGTCCTGTATACTGTGATGCAATTATGTTTTGTATATTCCTAAGCTGATTTTAATTAATGAACGCCGGAACATGAATTAAGAACGATTAGCAATTAAAAATGATCACTGTTTATTCACTACAGCATCCATGTCATTAAATACAATTAGTAATGAGTTTCCGGGAATTCTTATTGACACAGCACATAATCCAAACAAGATGTGAATCACACCGATTGTGACGCTGAGGGTAAAATTATAGGTGACGCGTCGCCTTATCAGACGCTGTTATTGAAAACAAACAGCGCGTTCGTTGATATTTGGATGTGTGCCCGGAGCGCGCGTGTACCCGCATCCAGTAGTCAGTTGTTTCACCGTGCAACGATTTTAAAATACCGTCCGTTTCGTTGTCGTAAAAATAAATTTTTGCTTATCTTATTGTTTTAATTTATTCTTTGAATACTATATGTTTTGATTCCAAACAGTCAAAATATAATTTGTAATACACGTTGTATTTGTGAATACGTTAGAATTATGTAGTCATTTGACTGATACTCATACGGTATTGTGAGATGAAGAGGCCGACTTTTCTCCGTTTGTACATTCGAAGTTTCGTACAGCGATGATAAATTGCGGCTAATCCCACTCGCAACCGATTATTCTACACGTCTTGACTATCTCGTGAGTCGTGACCCAGTTTTTCGCGAAGCCTCATATGTCTCCCGAGCTATAGGCCGGATTGTAACTTTTATGTATTGTAAGTTCTCCATATAACTCCGGTGACAGAATTAATAAATCTAACGCTCGTCGCGTCTGTGATTCGGAACAAACTAATGTGAGCATCCATTGAGCTGCGTTGTTACCGGACTATGTTATCTATCGGACAATCTTCCGCGTTGCGTTACATTAGACCTTGTCTAGCTTTGTACTGATAATGGTAACTGTAAAGCGTAATAATGCGTCAATTGTGGAAATTAATGTATCATAAATAGTATTAACTACCAATATATGTGTAATAAGATGTAGGTTCAGTTGAGTCATGCATGTACATGCACACTGGATAGACCAAAATATAATCTTTAGTGCTCGTATTTTCTCCGGTTCAGATTGCAGTTTGTATGAATGTTATTGTGTATGTGTGGGAGACCAGATGTGCATTCTACTCTACCCCGATTTTATTCTATTAATGGTCTGGAGGAATGTTTTAAATCTTTTAATACGAGAATATGGGCAAACCTATCACTCCAAAATTAAATCAAAACATAATAAATGGGTCTTGAGGGATTGCAAAATTATTTGGAATGTGCATATGTGATATGGTTTTCATTTATAGAAAGAATTCGATGCAATACTCGTCACACATACAAAATGTGCTTGCTAAACGTTAGACAAATATACAATTATTGTTATATAGGAACAAGTGGAAATATTTCGGCTCGGATGTTGCGAGTTGCGCCGATAGACTGCCTTATCTCTCGTCAAGATTGAGCGCGTGCACGCCGATAACAAAAGCGCATATTTCGTTTTAAATCTATTGTAACTATTTTGCAACAATAATTTGTAATTTCTCAATGCTCGTACCAAAAGATACCATTTATGACCATAAGGCGCTGTAATGCATCTAACGAAAGAGGTTTTTTATTGAGATCATGTACAGCACACACATAAAGCAGTTAGTTAAAATTCTCGAACCTTCTTTGTGGAAGGAAAACTCATCGCGCTTCGTCTAACAAAGACAGCTTATTTCATTGTAATTCAAATAGCTTCAATTTGAAACGATCGTGCAGTTGTAAGGTATCGCGATACATCATCGTATGGCAGATACGTTTTGCCAAGTTATGTTAGGACACGATCTGCCAACACCTTAATTTCATGCATACGCTTCGTTGGATTTTGGCACGAAATGACATTTGTCTGAAAATTTAAGAATGCTTGCTACTTCGTCATTATTATAAAAGGGGTAGAAACGTTTCCTAGAAGTAGACGGACGACATCGCGACAGCTATTTATAACTTTCATGATATTGAAATTATTTTCAACCGACGTCCTTAAAACGAAGGAGGAGCTCCAATCAAATGTATTTTTTTTTTCTTTGTTACCAATAAATCCGTCTGATAATTGACGTGATTCTTGTGTATGATAGAAATTCGAAGTGGTACCTCCCCACAGGGATGACGGCAATTTTTTTGTAGAAAATAATTGAGTTGAGAAATTGCAAGAGTAGAAAAAATTTGATCACGAGGCAGGATTCGAACCTGCGTTTCTTGCCTAACCGTAACAACGCCTAGCCTCTAATGTATAATTGAGTTGTCAGTCTCTAACAGTATCACATTGATAACTTTGAATATAATGTAATAATTGAAAATGTAATAATATAAGATTATGATTATGATATGATAGCGTTAAAAAAATTGATTACCGTATTCTGATGTTCACGTAGCACGAGCAAACTATTATAATATGCTTGGACTGGTAATGATTATACCTACTTAAAAATACAAGTCATCGCTTGCCACTTAATTACATGCAATGTAATAAAGATTTGCTGAGAATACAGTAAAAATGTAAATGACGGAGTGTTTTCTTGGAAGCATTGTATTCAAAGTTCAGTGCAAACGATTCGTTTTTAATACAAATGTATTTAAACATTGTTTGCCCATGACTAGAAATGTGAAATATAACATTTAGTACATTCATAAAAGACTCTTGTTATCGATTTAGCTGGACTGTTTTTGAAATGAGTAACTTTTTAATAATATATTTGTGATAAATATAATGCAATAGTACTACTTGATTATTCCATATCATCTTTATGGTTTACAGATGAATAAAAAAACTAAACCTAATAGTTTTTTAATAACATTGTGTTTTTTAGTGTTTGCCTGATCATTAGAAATAATATTTGCTTACGTATTAACAACATGAAATAAAAATTGTTGGGTAAGGAGTAGGTTGCGGTATGTGGAATGGTCCGAGGGATTTTTTGCGCTCCAGTTACCCCAGGACGTATCATCAGGTACACAAGGCAAGAGCGCGTGTCCACGTTCAAACGATATCCGTTGCAGGTGTTCTGCGACATAGTGGTGCGTGACGGCGAGATGGTGTGCGTGGAGCTGGTGGCGCGCGGGCGCGGGTGCGCCGCGCAGGCGGTCATCTTCCTCGGCTCCATACGGTACGACGCGCTCACCCGGGTGTACGACGCTAGGGTGAGTACTGAGCACTGAGTCACTGACTGTGTGGGAATTTATACGTAATAGTTCTGCTGAGAGGTTCTCCTATAGCTAATTAGTTGCTATGCCATCTTTTAAGGGACCCATATGCGACGTACAAACGTCAATGATTGACCTGTTTCTATGTACATATTTTTTATCTATTCCTTTTTTTATTAAAAAGGGCCTTTTATTTAATAAAAATTTTTAAATCTAAAACACGTTTCCTTTATGTTACACGCATATATCTAATACGGTTAGTTTTTCCCATAAAATCGCTCCTTTACGAATCAAAATTAAATTGGAAATACACGTGTAAAAAGGATATTTTGTATTGTTACAAAACTCCGTAAACAATACTATGACGCGTTCATTTCGCCATTTTGCATTCGTTTGTAAAATTTAAACAGCCACTTAGTTGTGAGAAAAATAAATGATTGTAATTAGAATAGAATCGACTGCATTATCGGACTCAAGGACTCCTCGCTTGACTAGCGCTCGCGTGATTTTGTTTCAGTAGCCTGAGCTCTTTATTGTACACTTGTACATTGTTCAATAGATTAAATAATTTCTCAAATGTATGCTTTTTGTTGATTTATATGCATTTTTGTTTTGTTTTTCCGAAAGTAAAACAGATCGTACGCAAATACTTTGATTGTTGGCTAAGAATATTAACTAACAATACTAAATCACGAACAACTATTAATATACTATTTTAACAGTCATAGTGATTAACGCTGTACAATATGCATTGCTTTACAAATGACAAATATGTATGCATAAAAAATGGATAATTTCTCGAATGTTAAACCAGAATTAACAATGCGAAGGGAACAATAAAACGCAAATAAGCATTTTCACAATGTATTGCGATTGTACTTTTGTTCCGGCAGCGCCGAGGCCTGGCCGCGGTGCTCTCCCGCTACATTTTCGTTTTATAACTTTTAATATTTGCGATATTATGCTGATTATATTTTCAGACTTTTAATCATTACAGCCTCGAATGGCTCTAAACATTACAGTGGTTTTAAAATTCAAACTATTCCTTCCCAAAAGGTTAAATATTCAGGTATATGTGGAAAATTTAAAGCCCAACAATTAAATCGTCAGATAAATAAAAATGTTGACAACTTCGTTTCATCTTATCAATTTATTAGAGAGCTTACAAAAATCTATCGTACCTTAAAGTAAAGAATCTCATAGCGTATTGAATATGCTTGTTTCTGAAAATTTACGTAGATTAATTACGAACGGTTTAAATTTAAAAGCAAATGCCGGTATTAATTCCATGAGAACAGGCATTATACTAAAAGCCGAGATAGAATTCGTCAGATCATAAAACTATTTATTGCCACTAACATTTGGAAATACCATTACGTCAAGTTGTATAAAATGTACGTATAAACGGTGTTTCGAAGGTTAACATTTGGCGAAATAGGAAGGAAGTGACGTGTAATTGCAATGGACGATGCGACAAGGTAGCACTAACCTTGTGTGCTATCTCGCAGAATACTTATTTGGAGTTATTTGTCAAAAAACGTTAAATACGGAGGAACGAAGGATGAACAATTTATAACAATGTTTCGGGTAATATTATGATTAAAAGCCATTTAAATTATTACAATTTGGCCACTATATAGAACAACATCAATGTCAACAGATCCGTCTCGTCGTAGTGCAAGTATGAGGGAGCAATTTGTGGTAATTTTTGCGTTGTATCTGTTCAAGCATTTCATATTATATCTCCGAAACAAATGTCTAAATTCATTCTGGTATTTAGTGATAGCTTGGCTGCTCATACTATAGCTAGAAGTAAAAGGTTGCATGTCACGGTACGCTCACACTAGATTTTATCTAAAGTAATATCCGCGTTTTGAACATTCCTTTATCGAAATGTAACCAATTAAAACATCGGTGAAGTCGGAATAACTCACAATTAGCATTAAGATAATGATCGCCTATCTTAAGTCGCAAAACCGCCGATTAGATTGCCAAGGCCGCGGGTTGTTACAAGTTTTTGTATAAACTTTGCAAGGATATACGTATTTCGTGCTAATTAGTAGATGCTTCAAGAATATATCTACATTTTTGAATGATTTTTAGACACCTTAATGCTTCTTAGTAATCAATTTAAGTGGCTTTTTTCTTTATTTAACGAGACTCGTAATAACTCTGCTAAGTTAATGCGTAATGTCACATGGCAATAGAAGTGCCACTAAAATAAATTAAACTCAATTCTATTGAAAGCAAATGCCGTTCGTATTAAAGTCACCTTTGACTTAGTATTGGGTCATATATCTGGGTTAGTGTGGTGAGTGGGACATTGGGTGACGTCATCAGCCCACGTCGCCGGCGGTTAAATGTTAACGACACTATTTGTCCATTGAGTGCTTATGTGGGAGTAATGCCCTGGAGAGGTGTCTGCTCTAAATGAAGGCACGACATTTCGGGAATTTACGCCCGTTTGTCTAGGAGAGATTGCTGGGAAGATTTGTGACCAAAATGTTCCAATTACTGATGCTGGTTTCGCGCCAAATTTATGTTATTACATCTTTATTTGGGCTAACATAACGACAAGCGCCATAAGATTTGGATTGGAAAAATTTTATATAAACTTAATGCATATAAAATAGATGTATAGATAGGAATAAAATATGATCGTTTCTATTATCATTTATTTTATTTGACTGCTAACGCCATCTATTAAGAATTGTAGAATTAATAAAGTGTAAGAAAAGCTTTATGAATATTTTGAACGTGAACTACTTTTGCTGGTTAAACTTTCTAAATACTATAAAAGTTTATTCTTCATGCCAGTTTAATAGGATGCTTTGTAGAAGCAAAAGTGACTTCGCGAACTCGCAATTTTCCAAAGAATCGATATTTCTTACCGATATATTGATATATATATATTGTACGTAAAGTGCCACAATAAAGGGCAATTTGCATAAAATCATACTTGAAGGAAAGTCTCCCAAGAAATGACATTGAAGCCATGCAAGAGACCATTTCCAATAGAAACGTTTCAGTTGCAATATCTGCATTTAGATTGTTTCCAGCATCTGACTAATATTTGTACTGTCAAGAAAGTGTGTTTAAGGAGACAAGTGGGTCGTGACTTGGCACTTGTTCCTGTCTCCGTCACATTTGCCAGTGAATTGTGCCTCATAATAGAAGGCATGACTGGGAAACTTATTGAACCATGAGTGTTGACTCAACGGTTAAGGTTCAGATAACTCAGATGTCTGGATTTGGACCCATAAATTAATCAATGTTCAATGAGATTCAATCTTTTCAGCGAGTTTTTTTTAATACCAGAATTGAAGACTGCTATGAAAGGTGCAAATTTTAAAGAATTATCTACTGTTGTTTTTGTGTCATAGTTTTCTATAGTAAGTTTGGAGCGAGCGAGTCAAACATGCGGGCAGACTGACTGACTTACTGTGGATGGTATTTGTACTACTTGGGAAGTGAATTATTGTCACCATTGGTTGTTCTAGCCGACGTGTATGCAATCCAAACAAATTAGTCTAGGCATTGATTGAAAGCTGTGCTTGATCAGAGCGTTATTGATTATGAAGCAATGTAACCGAGTCCGGCACGAGGAGCTGGGGTGGCGAGGGGGTGGCGAAGGGGAGGCTGGGCTGGATATCAACAAGTCGCGACGCCGCGTCGCCGCGTAATGGATGGAGACGCAATTATGAGCGCACCACTGACTCCGCGTACTATACGCATTTTATTTAGATTCGATGTTAAGGTCAGATTTGAGACAGATGCAGTAAGAAAGTCGTCGCGCTGGAGAAATTTTAATCGGTGCACTTCAATGTCAGTCACGCTAAAGTGTATTGCGTTGTCGTGTTCTTTATATGTGTCTATATCTCGTGTTTAAATAATACCTTATACTAAATACAACGATTAGTATAACTATAATATTTTAATATACTTGAAGAATGTATAGCTTAAGCATGAACTAGGTTAGACAAACACTTAAAATTAGGGTGGCAGTAAAAATGTACATTTAATTATTGTGTGTACTTTGCTTTCTATAGAATTCATGATGAATTCTGGTTAAAGCGTGTAGACTGGTGTCAAAGTAGAAAGCATTTGGTTGGAAGTAATTAAAGCACCCGTAACACAACACAAGGCGACCGAGTGGTGTGACGGCGGCGAGGTTAGTGGAAGGGCTCTCAATCACAGTCATTAAACTTGGTTTCAGCGGAGAGAAATGTGCACGCGTAGCGGAGGGTTGTCGCTCCAAATTCGTGCCTTTGACTCGTCGCTGAATTCGACCCTTTTTCCTTTGAAATGACTGCCTTTTTCTTTTCACTGGAGTTACTATTTGAATATTCTTTTTGTGCCGAAGCGTTGTCTGTGAAGAATCGTATGAAATAAAACATTTTGACATTTGTTGTTATACTGACGGCGTTGAACTAGTTTTCTTTTTTGGGGTTAAATCAAGATTATTCCAGGAGTGGATGAGTCATTGATATTAAAAAACGCTATGATAAGTAAATGGCTACCTCGTCATGTATATATGAGAATCTATGCATGTGCAAACCTTTAATTACCTACATACCTATTTAACCCCTTTTTTAATGGGTAAAACTATTCACTATGTTAAAAAAAGAGTGATTGTGATTCAACCTGTTAGTCGATTATAGGACATTGAACAGATGTTATATTGTTTACACAGTGACTACAACGCAAGGTGTACGCTGCGGCGGGGCTACTATTGTTTACTACGATGACACGCACCGGCATTGTATAAAAATATAAACAAACGTTCTCTTATTATACTGCTATGAGATGCTACAGCTGCACGTGCTCTGTATATTACGGTTGCTACATTTTTCTTTAGCATAATAGAATTTTAGAAATTATTAATTATTTTACTGTGTTCGTTCGAATCAGTGAAAACCGCAGAAATATATCATTGTAGTTACCTTTGTATGTATAACCTATCTGAAAGCGTTCTAGACCTTTTGCCATAAAAAATAATTTTTATTTTTAATGTATTGTCCACAGCAATCGTCGCTGTCGACAAAAGTGGCCCAGCGCATGTCGTTCGGTCTGCTGGGCGCGCGCGGCGCGGGCGCCACTCGCTGTGAGTTCGTCAGGATGAAGGGGCCGGGGGGCAAGGGACACGCTGAGGTAACGAGCAAATATCATTAAAAACTGAGTGTGTTTTATACAAGAATTCGTAATGATTGGAACAATATTTTTGTATTACTCATTGTTTAATTAAATTGGACGTCATCGACAATTTCAATTTCAATTTGTTTTTAATTTCATTCACTTGTTCATTCTTATAATTTCACGGTTGAATACGCGGATGACTCAAAATTGTTTTTACTCTGTAAAGCGATGTGCTAATGCGTTCTATACACGACCAGTATTAGCACGTTGCGTTGTTTTATTATTAGCTCACTAAAAGCTCGTCTTGTATAACAGTCGAGCTTGTAACCCCAAACAAAATATTACCATAATCAACGGATGTTATTGGGTTGTATGTACACATCCAGTTTGAGTCATACAGCAGCAGGATCGTTACAAGCATATTACATATACGATTCAAATTGGAACTCAAACATACATTTATCCAAAATTGTCCCTTTCTATACTTCGCCCTTAATACTTGAAAAGTAAAGAATTCGATATTCTGCAACACATTATTGACTTTAATACACGAAAGAGTACCCAAAGTATAGCAGGATCAGGATGCAGGGATGCTTTGTGGAAGGCACCGTTGCGGGAAGCCTAGGTTTATGCAATGCCAAAGCATAAATTGTGGGTCTAACGATACGTGGCGGAGGTTAAGATGTCCCGGTGGGCGTTACAGGTGGCGGTGTCGCGGCCGCGCGGCTCGGGGCTGCACACGCCCAGCTCGGAGCCGGGGCTGACGGCCGCCGAGCTGTGGGACAGCGACTGGGAGGACGACCCCGACGACATGTTCATATACCGCCACCAGGTGGGTGCAAGCGACGCCTCTTGCAGCACGGTTGCTCTGTTATTGTGATTGTTCATCATCGTCATCCCCATATACGTTACTCAGTCAGATTTTAGTTATCAAATAAGTATAGAGTCCTGGATATATTCAAACAAATGACGTTATATGAATAGAGCAATATTAACTAAAACCGTAATTGTGCAGGTGAGATATGTCAATATAGTTGTAGAATTTTTTTTAAGGCGTTTTCCTAATGGACTCGCGAACCTACTATTCTCATATGAACATACATAAAAAATGATGCTCCTGTAGCAATTGTAATGCGACGAAACATAACTCGTGTACGTATCGCATGGCAACAGACGATAACTGGCTGCCGAGCACGCGACGTCGTCGGACTTGATCAGTTATTCAATATTCCAGTGGTTAATGTTTCGCCGAGGGGTGGATAACGGCGAGGGACGAATAATGTTTTATTAAGCGATCAGCGAGACAATGCGAATACGTTAATGTGTATTGTTTGGGGAGAAATAGATGGGCTCAGTGTAGACACGGGAAATGTGGTTAAGTTTGGTATTTCATTAGTATCTTCTTGACTTTAATATACTTGAAGTTATATTGTGACTTGTGTGTACTTGGTCTTGATCTCATATCTTTTAGAACAGGTTTCTGACTGACTGACTTTTGTAAGGACATATCAATGACAAGATATGTCCTTACTAAGAGTTTCCTCGGTTTTCAGATTAAGTGCTATGTATTTACACTATATTCGACTTTAATTCTTGCGAAAAAACTAGCTACCTTTGCTGAAAACATTTAATTGTTTTGTGAAATCACCTCAAAGTAATGCCAATAAACTAAGTTTTATTTTATGTTTGTTTCCTTCGCCTAGAATATTGGCAAATAAATGTAAAGTAATAATAAAAGTTATTATTTCAAATGATAGATTAGCTGTTTCGCTAACACATACAGAGGCTAAGGTAGGTTGTGAAACGCGTCAATTAGCGTGTTAAGGGGGTCGATGGGCATTTACAGCGGCGGCTGAGCGATCCGAGCGCGAACATAGCGTCGTTCGTGCGCGGCGGCTGGCGCGCGCGCGACCGC
>NC_052118.1:184609-186691 GCF_012273895.1 Zerene cesonia
CGAGCGCGAACATAGCGTCGTTCGTGCGCGGCGGCTGGCGCGCGCGCGACCGCGAGCGCGAGCCGCGCGACAAGAGCCGCTCCGAGAACGAGGGGCTCGACGCGCTCTCCGACGGGCTCGCCGAGGTCGAGGCGGGCGACCTGCGCGACGGTGCGTGCCACGCGCCACACGCCACACGCCACACGCCACACGCCACACGCCACACGCCACACGCCACACGCCACACGCCACACGCCACACGCCACACGCCACACGCCACACGCCACACGTTACACGCCACACGCCACACGTTACACGCCACACGCCAAATACACTTGTCCTGTCACATATATATTCATCACATGCCATCTGCGTGTCCATAACACTTCAAAAATCTAGAACTTTTTACTAGAAGGAACGGCACTTTCCCTATGGAAAGTTGAGTGAGTTCTATAACTCAGCGAAAATTTTAACTAACTTAAACGAAAAGTTTTCTCTTCTTTAACTGCCTAACCATTCAATCTCATTCATTTATTGAAACAAACGCGTTCATTCAAACAACACAACACAGACAATCAAACACATTCATAACACACTAGTTCTGTATCCGTATGTGATCCTTTAACCACAACCAAACCACAACCAGACAAAGTATTTTCTTACTGCTGCTTGGTTGCTCATTGCAATTAGTATGCCAAACAGGAAACTAGATTATATAGTACAAGTGGTCTTGATGCATATAACTGAATATTTTAAATACCACATCACATAGTCACACTCAATATGCCTATAAAATACTTTATTATACATTGGCATGTGTCATGCTGTAGCTCCTAGTTACATGTCTACTGCCTAATATTCTATGTTGTGTTATAAGATTTACCAATAGAAGTTATTAGTAGAATGTCATTATTCAATACTCCTTCCTTTCTTCTTTTGTTTTATAAGATATTAGTTGATTGTGTGATTTCTTTTTTTTTTCATTACACCTGTATAATGCACTGCGGGTCCTTCTTATATAAAAGTGAATAAAGACGATGCACTGCGCTGCGCTACCAAATTTATAATTTTACTGAGATTTGTTAATTATGTACTATTTAAAAAAAAATCTATTATAATATATAAATTAGACTATTTCGTCAAGTTTTTCTTACCGGTTTAAATGATATTGTTAGGCTGTGATAAAATGTCTTTTATTCAATTGGTGCTTGTATTTTGTAACTGGATTTATATAACATAAATCGGCAATATGTTATGGAGAATAAATGTAGCGCCATCTAGCATGAAATTATGACAACGCATCGTTGTTTTGTATTCGTCAAATGTAATGGCATTTTATATTACTTATGTTTTATTACTGTGAATTGGCCTATGTTTAAATTTTAAATTTTCTGAATTCATGTGCATGTGTCATTTGAGTATATCCGCTTTCGCATGCTGTGTGGTGTGTCCGTCCGTGTGTCCGTAGCGTCCGTCTCGCCGCCGCAGCGCGCCCGCCCTCTGTCGACTCGACCTCGCACCACACGTCACACGATACATACAACTTGTTGCGATTCTATCGCGGGGCGCTCTTCATGTGATTTCTGATCGATAGATATATGCAGACTTCGATTATACATTATTTTAAGAGCTCGCTATCCGTAAAGTAGAGCTGACCGGGCAGAAGTCTGAGACGAACGCGATGCACGTCGACATTGCACGTTCGCACATATCGAGCAGCCCCACTGTAGCATTTAAATAGACCGAAGCACCGTCTGCGTTCCGATCCCGGGCCAGTCGCTACGTAAATTCGCTATTATCGATCAGTCAAATTAGCGATTTTATTCAAAGTTAACGCCGGGATCGGGCAGTTAGGCGAAGCGCCTTCGCGATAGTTGATCGGTGTGTCTGGTCCGTAGGTCGGCGGGGGTCGGGCGCGCGGTGGCGCTGCTGCGCGCAGCCCGCGCAGCCCGCGCTCGACAGCCTCGCCGCGTACCGGCCCGCGCCGCAGTCGCCCGCCTGCCTGCACACGCTGTCGCCGCGCCGCCCGCCCGCGCCGCGCCCGCGCGCCGCCCCGCCGCCGCTGCGCCCGCTGCGCCGCGCCCGCGCCCCGCACACCCCGCA
>NC_052118.1:187691-202712 GCF_012273895.1 Zerene cesonia
GGGGGCGGGGGCGAGGGCGAGGGCGAGGACGGGGGCGGGGGGCGAGCGGGGCGGTGGAGCGCGACGGCGCGCGCGTACGTGACGCTGCCGCGGCGGCGCGGCGCGGCGGCGGCGCTGTTCCGCGCGGCGCGCCTGCCGCCGCGCCGCACCACGCCCGACGGCACCGACATATACTACTGGTGCGACCTGCCCAAGCGGAAGCTCACCGGTACGAGCCGCTTGCGTGCTCTATCTCGAGACACCATCGTCTCCGAACCTTGCGAATTTCCCCATAGTTCCCCATAGTGTCTCACATAGACCGACACAAATAGATACGCTTTTTAAGCCTTTTTAAATATGATAATACACGGAATCCTTCCGACTACTAGTGTAGGGTATAGTCGTAGTCATATCAATACTCGTCTGTAACGTGTATGTAACGCGGCGCCGCTCGTGTCCCAGAGCTGGACGACGGCGCGTACAACCCGCTGTGGGCGATGCGCGGCTTCACGCAGACGTTCCACCTGTGGAAGGAGGGCAAGCGGCAGCAGAGCGCGCCGCTCTCCGCCTTCCTCACCTACGTCACGCTGCCCTGGTGGAGCATCGCCAAAGGTAACCCCACCCCCCCACCATCCCACAAACACACATTACAAAAGATACACTATATCTTGTCTTTAATATAATGTAATACAATAAGTCTCTGCTACTAATACTAATATAATTTAGCTTCTCCGGCTCGTATATGATGATTTAAAATTCTAATTAATTTTAGCCATATCAGTCTTGAAGACACTATCTTTAATCTTAGACATTCATATCACACCCTTTAGGATATAAAGTTTCCTGTGTGTTTTACGATCGTAAATTAAATCATACTTAGCCATATATTTCTTTTATTCAAATATTCAACCGTCAATCTTTTGACATAGTTATAACGTGAATATATATTCAAAAATATATTCTCATGTCATATATCTTTTTTTTGAAGTTCAAAGTAATTTTACGTCACCACCGAAAGTATACAACATGAAAAAATAAGTCATTGTTTCCAACTTGAAGTAAAAAATACTGTAAATATTCATAAACTGAAGTTCTTACTGGTATTATTGTATATCCATAAGTCATAACCTAATTCGACTAATATTATTTTAATTTAACATTAAAGCTATGTGTTTTGTTCGGGACAATTACAACTTAAGATCAGCACTCCATTAGCCAACATCGTGCGCGGGTACTCAATGAACCATTATAATATTATAAACTCGAAAGTTTGTAAGTATGGATGAATGGATGTTTGTTACTCATTCACTCGGAAACAGATGATTGTATCTGTAGAAAATTTGGTACAGAGATAGGTTATAGGTCTGGATTAGCGATTAGCACATAGGCTACTTTAAACTCGGGTACCACGCGAGTGACGCCGCGCGTTAAAGCTAATACCATACCACATACATCCGGTGCATTTTTATGTATAATTAAACTAACTATATAATTTTTAATTTCAGATATTCTGGACCACCGCGAAGAACCGATCCTGACTTTCTGAAAACGAATCTCGTCGACCGGCGGTCTGTTTATACGTATGAATATTATGTAGCTATTTACAGTGAGATTCTAGTCATTCCATATTATGTGAACATTAATCTAAATACGATTTTGGAACAATTGTTCAATTGTTTAACTCGCAAATACTGACTTGCCGTGAATTTTTTACATTCAGTTCCCATCCAGTGTGAGAGACTGCATGCAAGATAAATGCTTAAAATACGCGTGTTTCATTTTGTTTTATTCATTATCTTTTTTAGAAAAAAATTAGTTCGGTGTTGAATAAATCATAGAATTTTTATAAACATTAGAAATATTTCATAAATTCCAATACGTAAATTTTATTTTGTATTCATTTTATATGTAACATTAAAAGATTTTATCTTGTATGGACACAGACATAGACCATGCCAAATTAATTTACAATAAGCAACATCATAAGCGAACATTATTTTCTCCATGTATAATTTAATCATTATTTAACTTAATTCGTATAACATAATATAATTATATTAGGATGAAACTAAGGAAATATAGCATTATAACTATCAATCTTGTCACAGCGCCATCTCTTATCTTTTATACGAACCAACACGTCTTCATATCTCCATATTGTACCAACAGATGACGCGGTTCTTAAAATTTTTTTCACTAATGAATAATAACAAAAACATACGTAAATAAAGTATATGTATACTGCAGATACATACAAAGGATATCTCTAGTCACTGCATGTTTCTAGAATGTATTTAAATATTACTTATTTTTAAGTGTGTTGTTTATTTTGCTGCTTCGATGTCAATGTACGATAAAGGTCGAGATAATTAATTTCACACTTAGGTCACTAATATCCCACGTCGTTATTACTTTTGGATGGCATCAGTTTAAATTTAGGTTTGCTCAGTGGCCATTTTTTGTAGATTAAAAATATATTGTATTATGATAGGGTCTTATTTTTAACGGAGGTTCCAAAAAACGAAGGGGTTTCTCGATTCGACTGTACTTTTTCTCAGGTTTAGATGGGATTGGCGTGATTAATTTAGTGTTTGATAGAAGATTGTTGTCGTTTGGTCCCATTTATCATCTCGAGCAGTACACCCTCTCCTCTCCACCTCTCTCCCCCTTTCAGGGACGTCGGTGACCTTTTTTGAGAAAAATAATTATTTTTAAATGAAAACCTTTCTTAAACTCAAAAATAAATAATCTCTTTTCATGAGATTATGTGAAATATTGTGAATATAATAGTAATGAACGAGTATTTATCGTTTTTTTTTTATCCATGACCGTAAAAAGCACTAGTATATTTTGTTTGCTTATCTCTATAACAGTGTTTTAATTGATGAAAAGATAGCGAGATATAATTAACGGTTCAACTACAACAACATTTTAAATATTTCATTGTAAGATTGCACAGTTGGCAATTCCGGAAAAATTATAGCCCTGTGAAAAGGTTCATACAGGTTGTCCTTGCTATAAGTAACGTGGTGTCACCTTGTAGAGTGTTTTTACCTTAATATCGGGTTTTCGTTGTATTTTAACCACAATCCTAAAAAAGTTACTCAAGGTGGAAAATATAATTGTTTTCTCGAAGAAATCGGGTTTTGTATATGCATCAATATTGGAGGAAGTTGTTCACAAGTTGAAAGATAATATTATGGTGTCGTGTTTTATTCATTATAATATTGTTTTTGTTTCAACGTCGTAAGGATTTCTGTCTATATAATAGTGATGTATATTAAAGAATACTAAGAGGCCCATTTCCTTTTCCTCACCCATCCTAGTCCATTCCTTCTTTCCAGTCGTTAATCCTTTCCTTTTCCCTTACCCCATAAAAGCGGGCAGCGCATTCACAGAGGTACTACCTTTGCGAATGTTTATGGGCGGTGGTGATCGCTTACCATCAGGCGAACCACCAGCTCAGCTGCCCGCTATGACAAAAAAAAAAAAAAAAAAAAAAAACTATTTGAGCGCTGTCAGTACTAAAAATTAAACTTTACAATGATTGATCGGTTATTTGCTTATTTGAAATTTGAACACCTCTATTTAATTATAGATATGTATTTGAGTAGTTATTATCGTAATATTTATACAGCCGAATACCGAGGTGTATGTGTAACAGAAAGATGTTTCCAATGTGCTTTATGTTCGCTGGGCAATGAATCTTAATCAACGGTAAAGTCTAAAGAAAACAGACTCTATTATATGGTAACATCCTGCTAATTTCTCGCTATAGTACAGTATCAGGAATATCATGCAGATTTATATTTATTCAATAACTGAATATCTTGGTGAATATACTGACGCTAGTACGTATTTTTATACAAACATTCCCTACCGTTAGCATTCCAGTAACGAATCTGTAAATGAGCAATTTTAAAAGTTAGATAATATGTATAAGATGTGCGGTGAATATCCTATAATATTGCCTTATTTAGTTCGTGTTGTGTCGCGCTGGTGAAGTTTTCATATTAAATAGTAAGTGAAAGATTAAAATATGATAGACAATTCATAACCAGGAGATAAATAAAAGTTCTACAATATTGTGTTTCCGCGTGTTCTTGTGAAAGTAATTAATTTAATATCTCTAATTTGTTGATTTTATAAAGTTCGTAACTCTGTATTTATATAAAAACTTCACCAGTGTAAGTGGTGTGTGTAATGTCGGTCAAGCTCTAGTCTGACGATCTACAAATGTGTGCTAATTTATTTTTATTATTTCGTGGAATAAAATATTTCGTATAATGTGTTGTTTTATTTACATTCATTATAGTACAATGAAATGGATATATATCGCTTAATTTAACAAAACAGAGGATATTGTAAATGAAACGATATCTGACATTAACCGTAAAATGTAATTAATGAATCTTGGACGATATTCTCCGGAGGTGTTGTGACCATAAACGCTTATAGAAAGTGGCCAACATGAATAAATGGGATGTGGTCTGAATATCATACTGACATCTTGTTACTTGTAGCGACTCCAGCCTGGTAGAGGTACTTTTTATGTCGCAAGGTTACTTCCAGGGCCTTTTTTTTTCTTGTACGTATGCAATTACCTGAAACAAATAAAAAACACTTTAACCAGCGCCTCTTTACAAGTACAAATCCGAACATATTGTGTGATTCTTATGAGCTCTTGAATATAGTGTAGCGTGTTGAGCTTAAAGTATACGAAAAAAATCTAGGTACCTGTTCAATACATAGAAATGGTCCAAGTATCCTACTAATATTATAAATGCGAAAGTTTGTAAGGATGTGTGTGTGTTTGTTGCTCTTTTACACAAAAACTACTGAACCGATTGCAATGAAGTTTGGTATGTAGATAGCTGAACAACTGGAATAATATATAGGTAACTTGTTACCCCTATATTCATACGGGATACGCACTTACGCGGGTGAAAACGCGGGGCGCAGCTAGTATTTTCATAAAGCCAAAAATGAATTATCTACGCATCGTACGTTGTACATCGTACGCATCAATCAAAGTAAAATACTTGAAAAGCAGACAGCCGTCAGTCACGCAGCACGCATTCAGGAAGTGAATTCAAGGACAGGGGGGAGGAGGGGGGCTGAAACCCAGCCAAGGTCGGAGGTAGTGCACACAAACCTTTTGTGAGCTTGAATGACGTGCTCACGATTTGTTAATGAAGTAATTATGTTTTGGTACAGTTGGTGGCCGATATTCTATTCTACCATTAAGCATATTAATTAACGTCGTTATGACATATTATTTTATTAAATGGTAAGGAACTAAACCTTCAAATAACTAATACCTCTACTAATATAATAACTAAACTAACTAAGCCCTCTAATTGTCAGAACTAGACTAAACTTTTATGATCCCACACGGGAGGCATTCTAATAAAAAAGTATCATTAAAACAGAAAGGTTCACCCAGTCGTAAGTTCTAAGATAACAAACCCAAAAAATACGGATTTGGGAACCTCCTCATTATTTTGAAATTGGTTGTAAATTTACTTAGCCTACGAACATCTATTAATTAAGCCCGCGGGCTTTCCTAATTATCGATATACCTACTTACTGCTGCTTTAACGTGGCACTAAAGCAAATTAAATATTTCTCGATCTTGCTGTGACGTACTAAATTTTTAACTAAAAACTCATTATATTTTATTATAAATAAGGTTAAGAAACAGAACGAAATAGCTATTGGAAACATAGAGTTACTAGTATTACATTAAATATAGAGTTACTAGTAGACTCTTGCGTTTGTCACGATTAAATTTTACATCAATAACGCAACTGTCTCTAGTCAATGCATGACGTCACCAACGTCTTTCTAGCATTCCTAGCCGCAACGAAATGAAAATATCCTGTAGTGGGTGCGTGGGCGCGGCTAGGCGGCGAGCGGCACGCGCTGCTAATAAGCCGGAAGTCGGCACTTGGGCGCGATGACATGACTTCATGTTTCGTCAACCGGACCTCATTACGAAGGCGCCAACTAGCATTTGGTTCTTTAGTTCCCTACTCTAGCTGGACTATGAACTTTATTAATTACTTAAAATTAGGTCATGATCCTCAGCCAGACGTCGGTTACCTATCAACATTTAATTCTGAAGTTGCTTTATATTTTGGTTTAAATACTTATTTTTTAGTATAGCTACAAGTATTAAGCAAGTAAAGTATTTTTTCCGTCTAATAAGTACTTCCCTTATGTAGGTAGGTTCAATGATCACCTAATTAAAGAATCTACTCAGAGTTCGGACTCAACCGAAATTTATTCGTTTTTTGACCATTGTTATTGCACTCGTGACCGCTGTTTATGAGGTATCTTATAGATGTTTTTACGAGAACAACATGCAACATGTTTAAATGCATAATTAATTGCATCGCCTGCTATAAAAATCAAAACCGTTTATGCTTAGAATCCTTTAATATTTTTTATATTTTAATATTTTGTATTAAACATAAATTTTAAAATATTTTAGAAAACCAGAAAAATGATAATCGTAAATCTCGCAAGTTAGCCCAGATACACGCATACGCGTGGTCCTCCGCCGCGACTTCTGACCCGTTATCTCGCGCCGCGCTCCCGTATCGCACTCCGCTCCACATCCCGACACAATACACTACACATAGCGGTGAGTTTCTTTTTATTTTATGCTAAATAATAAAAAAAAAAACCTATTTCAAAATTAATTAAAGTAAAAGGTAAAAAAAGTAGGTATTACGAGCGTTATTAAAAATAAAACTAGTTTTATCTGATGCTTCTTACAAATGTTTTTATAATTCTTAAAAAGTAACTTCCACGAGCTTCGAGAGTTTAACGGTCAAAAATCAAATGAGTTCATCAGATCGTATTAAGCCGTTTAAACAATCATCTATATTAATATTGCAACATCCCTGTCGCAATTGCGAACCGTTCTTAAAAGCACGTAACCTACATAGTTTTATTGTTGTTTGCGTAATGTTGCGTTTATTTTAGTATTATTATTACAGCAAAAGTTATCTTAAAAAGTCAATCATAAAAAATAGAAAATTTTATTCTTGTTTATTTAATATAAGTAAAAAATACATAGTCTGGACAAATAAAAACTAAAACGAATGATGTAATTATAGTTTTATGAACTTAATTTTAATCTGTTTCCCAGTATGAGCAGTTTCTCTACAATGTTGGGAACGTGGTTAGTGGCGCTTTGTGTAGCGTCAGCGCTGGGGTGCGAGCTGACTCCCCCTGATGATCCGTCCCCCAAGTCCCCCGGGGACAACTTCTATCGCCTCATCATCAACGGGGAGGTGGAGCGGTATGCTCCTGACCAAAGATATGTCGGTGAGTACCAAAGAATTATACAAAGCTGGCGTTTGAATCAGCTTACCTCGTGAATTAGTTTACATTTAGTATTTTTTGTGTTTAGTTTACATTTAGTTTGTTGGTGTATTGGAGTGTTAATATATCGAATAAGGTGTTATAGATTTTATATCATAAGGTATTCTGTATGAACCTTAAATATACCTATAATAATTATTCAGCTAAAAGATAAACAAGAGAGAGAGTAGTAATAGAAAGAAAAACAAATGAGAAATTTTGCAAAATGCGAGAAGATTCCTTAATTTTGATAGAAGATATATAAGTCAGCTGGTAAGATATATATTACACTCATTTTGTAATATATTAGAAAAGCATGATAAATTTCGTTTCTGCACATTTTGTTTGTTAATATAGTATTAATATAAGATAATGTTGTTCCATGAGCGTCAAGTTGTTTCCGTTTACAAGAATTCGCGATAGTTGACGAGGAAGTTATCAATTGTTTATAAAACATTGTATTTTTTATGTTATCATACAATGTTTCACATTTATACAGCAACGTTAATATACGTTTATGTAATAATTGAATTTACATTATGTAAAATAATATTCGTTCATTAATTAATGTCAATATGGTTTGTATTTCTCTTTATATTTTTTCTCTTACTTTGATTGAACAATTTTATTGCTTTTAGTGACGATACTCAAAATTGAAAATGTATTCAGCGAAGTTAGTTAGGCAATATTTTGTGCCAGGAATGCAAGGATCTTTAATTAGCATAAACATTTCATATTTTCTATTAAGAGTGAGTGTGCGTGTGTTTCTGGCTTATATTTTAGAGAAAAATTGCATATATTCACATAAATACATATAATTTATGTTAAATGAATGTTAACATTGTTTCAGTGACCCTAGTAGGCTCTCGGACACATGACGTCGTGCAGCAGTTCACCAAGTTCCAAATAAAGATCGACCCCCTGGACCCCGCCCAACCGCGCAGCATCCGCAAGCAGGGCCAGTTCCAACTGTTCGCTGACACGCTCACCAAGTTCGATGATGAGTGCCTGAACTCTGTGATTGAAGCTGACGATCTGCCTAAAACCGAAGTGCAGGTTATGTGGAAGGCGCCGCCGGCGGGCTCTGGATGCGTTTTGTTGAAGTAAGTGTGTGCTTCTTCATTATTTCCTATTAAATGATGTAACTCTTATTTCAGTGAACTACATTAATAGGAAATTCACAAAAATTTTAAACTCTTCGAAATATTTAATTGAAGTGAATTATTTGAAATGTATTAGGATTTTTAACAATTATATTCGTTGTTTTAACCGCACAGAGCGATGGTGTATGAAAACGTCAGCAAATGGTACGCAGAAGACGGTCAGCTGACCAAGCGTGTTTGTGAGGACACGTCCGTCACCGCGTCCGACTGCTGCGCCTGCGACGACGCTAAGTACAAGGTACGGCTGTTTGTAGCAAGTTAAAGAATGTATTTGCTGTTATCAGTGTAATTAAGTTATTTTTGCGATGCCTTTTTTTATTTCTACTACTTTGCATAAAATGAACCAGGATCTGACGAAGAATTCTATGAAAATATTTATTTAAAGTGGTAGAGGACACATGTATATTTTGTTTATTTGATAACGGATAACTGTAATATCATAACAGTATTATTAATATTTTTATTAATGTTTTAGTTGGTGTTCGAGGGTCTGTGGTCCGCGCAGACGCATCCAAAGGACTTCCCCGTGCAAGCTCTGTGGCTCACCCACTTCTCCGACGTCATCGGCGCCACGCATCCCAAGAACTTCAGCTTTTGGGGCGAAGGGCAGCTCGCTACTGACGGTTTCAGGTATGGTTTAGGATTTTTTTATTATTTTTGGATTAATAATAATGGAAGGATGAATGGATGATTTTATATGGATTAATAATAAAAAGTTAAATTTACTGGACGATTACAAAATAAATCTTAAAGAACTATGGTCTATATATAATCAAATCTGTTTTAATTTAATGATCACTCTGAACGTGTTAAATTGCATTATCTGAAGTCTCCCTAATGATGAATTGAGCGTTCGCCTTTTAATTCCATCTTCCATCCTCCATCCTCCATCCTCCATCCTCCATTCCTCCATCCTCCATCCTCCACCTATCCATAATGACCATCTTTGTTTTCTCACTTAAAAAAGAAATGATTTTATAAAAGAAATGACCATATTTCCTTTCTAACATCCAAGGTCGCTAGCGGAATGGGGCTCAGTGGGTCTGCTGGAGCGCGAGCTGCGGCAGCAGGGCGGCAAGCTGCGCTCCATCGTGAAAGCGCAGGGGCTGTGGCACCCCAAGGTCAACTCCAACACCAGCGCCACCTTCACTGTGGACCGCAAGAGGCATCTTCTCTCCGTCGCGTCTATGTTCGGTAACCTAGTACTCATTCATACTCCAACGAAACAATTTATTCATTATTCCACATAATATTATCTCCATACCGTAAGGTGTACTTGAGTCGTGATGTCGTTAGACAATCTTGAACTCTTATGTTAGTTTAAGGCTATAGGTAACAGATATCATCAATAAAAGTGGCTTTTAACGAAGTTGCTTCGGTCAATGAAATTGAATATTTTATTAAATGTATAGGTAATTTATTTACAACCATGGTCTTTTCTACCAGGTCCATCTCCCGACTGGGTGGTGGGTGTGAACGGCCTGGAACTGTGTAACAAGGACTGCTCGTGGGCGGAGTCCAAGGTTGTGGACCTGTTCCCGTATGACGCTGGCACTGACAACGGTATTTCTTACATGGTTCGTATCTTTCAGAATCGGCTTTTGCAACATTAACATTTTTTCATATTTAAATCTATTTGCATTAATATATAAAGAAACTATGACGTTGTTTAATTCTTTTGTAACATGTAAAAAATATCAATATGGACATCGTTACTTTTTTGTGTTTATGAGTAAAGTTTCTTTTTAATTTATATACTGTTTTGATGAGAGTGGTTCATTAATAAAACACTGCACGTGTTTTACTATTTTTAAAACTGCAGGTTTATTTATAACAATTACTAAACATTTTCAGTCTCCAAACTCGGAGACATTTCCACGTGAGAGAATGTATCGCATCACTACCATGTACCCTGAAGATCCTCGAGCTCCCTTCTACAATCCCGATAAGAAGGAGATGGAGCCCATGGCACGGCTCTACCTGACGCGGGAGAAGGTCATCTCCCGGGGATGTGATGAGGAGACGTTGCAGAGCTTTGTCGCTGAGGAAGCCGAGAATAGCCAGTCCGTGGATAGGCGTAAGTAATCGGTTGGGAAGGAGACTATTGGAAGGAGAAAGGAGACGACTAATTTTTTACGACATAAATATGATCAATAAAACATAGATATAATGGATCTGTAACTATATTGTAGATACGAATAACTTTTTCTATTGTAAATTAAAATTTTATTTATTTTCGATGGGAAAAATAATTTAAAGTGAATCAAGAGGTGATTTTAGATTTCTACGTATGATATGTCCTATTAAGTTAATCTGTATTCTTGTTTTCTTTTCGTTTTGTTTCTCGTGTACTTACACGAACCAAAACTAGTTTGAATTAAATTTGAATCCCGCCCAATGATCGACTTTTTGTCTTATCTTTATATTTTCCAAATTGTTATAAATTGTTATTATAATAATAACAAAGTGAAATACTACACTGCTTATGAAACGTGTCGCAGCGGAGTGCGCGGTGACGGAGTGGAGCGCGTGGTCGGCGTGCTCGGTGTCGTGCGGCAAGGGGCTGCGCATGCGCACGCGCGAGTACCGCCTGCCGCAGAAGGCGCAGATGTTCGCGTGCGACCGCCAGCTCGTGTCCAAGGAGATGTGCGTCGCCGCGGTGCCCGAGTGCGAGTTAGTATTGTCCTCATATGGTAATTCTGACATCATTTTAAATTATATAGCAGACCAATACACTCCATTTAGGATGGATGTTTATGGCTTATGGTTTTCAAACAGCTACTATGAAACTATCCGTAGTATTGTATCTGCATAATGCATGTAACTTGTACATATACTAGATACGTAACGGTAGATAAACTTAGACATGGATTTCATATAAAAACATATAATTTTTTAGAGGAGACAACAACGCAGACGAGGAGGAAAACGACTTTAATGCTCCTACAGAGGACGTGGAAGGGATCTGCAAGACGTCGGAGTGGAGCGAGTGGAGCGAGTGCTCCGTCACGTGTGGCGTCGGCGTGTCCACCCGCAGGAGGCATTTCCTCAATCATATGGGCATTAAGAAGTGCCCCTTGGTGCAAGTTGGTCAGTTGATATCCCAAAGGGATTTAAATTTAATAAAATTACAAAATATGATTGTTAATGTTTGTCCTTGACCGAATGTATATGGAATCTAATATTTTATTCTAAATTTGTATATGAGCAAGACTTTAAGTTGCTGATGTGCCTGCATTAACAGTAGACAATTTCGGAATACCCATCCTTCATCAATCGTTTTCATCATGTTCGATCGCGTATATATCAATTACTATGTATTTCGTTCGATCGGACTCTAAATAGATTTCTTTTAGTCTCTCTTTCGAGTACGGTCTGATGATTGTGTGGAACTTCCAGAGGACACCCGCAAGTGCATGCAGCCGCAGTGCACGGAGCAGGAGCAGGACATATCGGACCCGACGTGCCCGACGAGCGAGTGGGCGGCGTGGTCGCCGTGCTCGGCCTCGTGCGGGCGCGGCGTGCGCTTCCGCACGCGCCTGCTGCTGGTGCCGGCCGACCGCCAGCGCGACTGCTCCGCGCGCGTCGAGCTGCTGCAGCAGCGGCCCTGCCAGGAGCGGGACGACTGCGCGCTCGACATGCCCACCGCCAAGCGTGAGTACCTCACCCTAGCCACTTCGTACCTTCGACCTTGATACACACTCGAATTGCAGTAGTTGTAAGACAAATGATGATGTATGAAAACTTTTAAAGATGGTGTGAATAAGTTCACTTTCGTCATCGTAAAAGTGCTTATAAACCTGCAATTTTACGCGAATTACGAATTTCTTGTTTTAAAGCATTCATCGAGGTATGTCTCTATTCTGCCCCAGGTTTTACTCGCATTGCGTCTGGAAGAAATTTACATTTTGGAAAAACTCATCCAAAAAATATGTTTTAATTTCGATATCCAATTGAATCTTTTAGTAAAATTAACTCGTAAAACAACAACAAGAGATTTCAAACATGAAGGAAAATGGTGAGATCAGTTGAACCTAGTAAATATTATTTATCTTGTATTTATCAAGCGTGTCCATTTAATTTATCCGGATGTTGCATCTCATTGTACGATAGTAAACCTGTTATTATCCTATTCTAGTAAACAAACATTTATACTGTTAATTCTCAGTATCACTTAGATTTGTTCTATGAATTTACAGTTGGGTAGAACTGATAATGTAAATATTTTGTACTCCTGGATAGTTTCAATAAGGGACTGATTTATTTTTATGATAATCTGTTCCTGATACCTATAGTGGTGAAAATGCTTAGTTGATAATTATGGAGTATTACCGTATTTGATTTAATTAAATTTTTACAATACACCGGAGGCCCGTTAAATAATAAAAAGAACTATACTAAATTAAAATGACAAGTAATAGCTTTTGCATATAATAGTAATATTAATACCGGTTCTCCCAGTTAAAATTTAAAAAGGTAGGAGTAAAACACACAAAAAAGTTCAATTGAGACCCTTATCCTTTTTACAAATCGGTAAAAAAGATTGACATTGACTATATCGTGTTATTTGCATTGAACAAAAAGTATGTTCGTCCTTTTTTGATTCCGTCTTTCTTTTTGTTATTTTATTTGTTTATGTCTAGACGTAAAGCCTTATATTTTTGATCAGGTATTTGCATGGAAGCGCCGGAGACGGGCCCGTGCCGCGGCGTGTACCAGCGCTGGGCATTCGTTGCCATGAAGGGCATGTGCATCCCCTTCACCTACGGCGGTTGCCGTGGCAACCAGAACAACTTCCTCACGCAGGAGGAGTGTATGGACACTTGCAAGGTTCTTATGGGTGAGTTTTTGGTAATTTGTGAGTGCCTATGTAACGCCTGCGTGTGATAGCAGTTGCCACAGCGACCACAATAAGTGTGAGGCGCTTGATGAATTCTCTTAAAAAATACGCTGTACAGTTTTCTTTATGTTTTTATTATTTATTGTTATTGTTTGTTTTACTATAATTAGTTGTTGAACCCCTAAATACAACATTTTTGTAATAGGCACGAGCTAGTCAAGATTCTAAAATAATCTAATAAATTCCTGTTACTTCACTCAAATTACAGAAACATTTTTCAATGAATTTAATTTCTTTTATATGAATTCTCTGAATTTCCACTGTAATTGTGCTGATAGTGACCTAAGCTTGAGTCATAGATAATATAAATCTGTGACGAGACCTAGTGATGTCATGTTCGTCATACCAGCTCTGATTTACTTTTGAGTTTAAAGGTCAGCCATTATGGAGTATGACGTAAGCAGTAATTATATTACGATTAAGTGAAAGGCACCATGCAAGTTCTATCTACAACTCAAACCATTCATTGTTTGTTATCATATATGTTTCTAGTAAAAATAACTTCTAGTCTGCATAATAAAATTATTATTCAGAGAAATATTGAAGAAAATAGGTGACTTGATTGAAGTAACTATAAAAACTTTTAACTTTATACTACAAATCCTAATATTATAAATGCGAAAGTTTGTAAGGATGTGTGTATGTGTTTCTTGCTCTTTCACGTAAAAACTACTGAACGGATTGCAATGAAATTTGGTATGTAGATGGACAACTGGAATAACATGTAGGCAACTTTTTATCCCGATATTCCTACGGGATACGAACTTACGCGGATGAAACCGGGGTGCGGGGTGCTAGTGGTTCCGATTATGATCACCATTCTCACGTTTGTTAAAGGGTTATTTATGTACTTGTCGGTAAAATTTATCAGTGATAAGAGATGTCAAATGTCTGTCCTACAAGGGGGGACTGGATTTTACATCAATATAAACCAAACGCAAGAAAATACAATATAAATAAAAAATAAAATAAATTTCAGGCGGCGGTGCCCCCGGCGCAGTGGTGCCCCCAAATAACCAGTTCGTCCCCGGAGTGAGCACCAACTACCCCGGTCTGAGTATCAACTCCATTGTGCCCGTCCCACCAATAGTTAGCGGTAAGAATATAACTGATAAGGTACTCTGATAGTAGTCGTTGACTTATTACCTACAAGCGCATTTAGAGGTGTACTTATTTGTACATATTTATGAATGAAAATGAAATAAAAAATGATGGTTTAGCTTAATAACAAAACTTGGCTATATTATAAAGGACCGTTTCCTTTTTTTCACCCTTCCCAGTCCATTATTGCTTTCCAGGCGTCAATCCTTTCCTTGTCCCTTAGCCCTTATCGCGGGCAACGCTTTCGCAGACAATACTCTGAATATTCGCTCATGAGCGGTGGTGATCGCTTGAAATCAGGCGAACTATCAACTCAGTTGCGCTGCGACATTTCTTATGTCTCTCTGTCTCCTATAATTGACTTTTAAATTAATAATGTTACTATCGCAGCGGTAGGTATAGTTTCTTTTAATAACACTTCAAAAATATATCATCCGGCTAAGTTAGAGTCGCAACTAATTATATCCAAAATTACCGAATAACGTCTTCTTCTACGCAATGATT
>NC_052118.1:203712-209428 GCF_012273895.1 Zerene cesonia
TATTATTTTGTACAATTTACTTAATACGTATTTTGTACGTATACAAGGTCTGCAAACAAACGACTGCCAGCTGGGCCCGTGGAGCGAGTGGAGCCGCTGCAGCGTGTCGTGCGGCATCGGCTACCAGGAGCGCAAGCGAACTGTTTTGGTGAGTCGATGCCTATAAGTTTCTTACTTTTGGCAGATTTCTTTCTCGTAATTTGAAAAGTGCTTTGTTAAGTTTTCCGATTACTTCGGTATTCCAGAATTCGTGGAGCTCTCTGATGCTTATTAAATAAAAATAAAAATTAGGGGACCATTTTCGGGAATTAAAAAATACATATTCTTCTACTGCTAGGAGAGGTCGTCTATCGCCGGAATTTAATTCAGTATGATAAATTTAGGATAAAATTCAATAGCACTTGAAATACGATTATTTATTGTGTAAAAAAATTCAAAGTCTCTTTATTAAATCTTATACGTCGAGGGCTGTAAGAATGTTTTGATTTCATTTGTTTGGTTTTTGAATTTTCTTTTTGATCGCGAAAAACATGTTTGGGAAACGTCGCTCTACACAGAGGAGGTAATCAAATCCGCCAAGTCTGTTGATTTGTTATTAAACACTAACAAATGTATTTAGATGTTAGTGAGGTGCTCGGAACGCGATACAAATCAATCGTCCGTTCGATAATAAATGTTTAACTTCTGTACACAAACTGTATGTTCTAGATATTTTAACGACCTAGCTCATAACAAGCGTCTAGGTTTTCTTTATATTCTATTAGGAGTTTACTAAACCGCACATGAAATTTGACATTGTTGTTTTCTTTAGAACGTCTTAATTATTTATGGAATTGAATACGTAAGTAGCTGAATACGTATAGATATTTTAAAACCGATCGCTGCAAAATGAATGTCAATTATGATATCACGAATGCTGTTGCCAAAGAATGTAGTTCTTGTATTGTAATAAATGTTTAAAAGTTTCGATTGGACGAACAGACGGCCCTTGAGCGCTCAACTACTTTAGCTATAAAACTATTTCGGAAGCCTAGCTCGTTTTACGGCGGCCGTAGTGGAGTTTACATTTTAATATTATAAACGGAAACTATGCTTTGATGTATCTTTATAAACTCGCTGTCACTAGATGGTTCGACGTGTTTACATGGAAGAACAATTCTAATATTTAAAAAAATATATTAAAACGGTTTATTTAAATTTATGACGAGATATAATGAAAATAGAGATCATGAGTGATCATTTAAAATTATATAACGTCTGAATACTGTCGGATTATCGGATGTCGGATTTAAAATTGGTCTATATTATGTGGTTTTTGTAGCAGAATATAGTATCTTTCTAGATGTAGTAGTAGTTTTCATAATAAATGCCTACTTACATCACTTTCCGAACCTAAAATAATTTTACTTCGATTGGTTGAATTATGTAAAAACGGTATCAAATTGGGTTAATGCAGGTCAAAATAATCGATGGTGCCACCACGCCGCAGTGTGTCGCAAATCATTCGACCGTTTTAATTTGTTTGTTTGAAATATTTTGATATTGATTCATATAAATACGCTATACTAGTGGCGTAGCTAGGGGGACAAGGGCCCTGGTGCATAGGGAAAGAATCGGGCCCTCCTCCCTGCTGAGGTTAGAGGGCCCCCTGAGCTCCGGGGCCTTGGTGCACTGCACCACCTGGCCCTATGATAGCTACGCCACTGCGCTATACTGTGTCTATTATAAATACAATAAAGTGTATTTACTGTATCACTCAGGGATTATATGTGGCGACTAGACTATCGTTTCGTTTTAATTCGCTTTTCGAATGAATAATATGGCCATCATTACATACATTTTCCTAAAAACGGATACTTAGTCATGTTTCTTATATTCTCTGATATATAATTATGAATAAAAAATAAACGTAAAGCGATAAAAATGACATTCAATGTAACCATTTGTCATCACAATGTGGCACGTGTAGCGGAAGTCGCTTCTGTTCGGCATTATCATTTATCGAACATTGAAATACGATTGTTAATTTATATTTCACCTAAAAGGGGACAAGAAAACAATGTTTTGGTTTTTATTGTATCAAAATTATTTACCTTTAAAATACAAAGATGACTGCAAGTAGCATTTGTGTATTAGCAAGTAATATTACGATCGTATTTTTTATTCATACTATTTCAAAGTTAATGATTAATAAAGTTTTTAATTATGTCATGTATCGTATTCGAGGATGGACATATTCGTTTATAACAAATCGTTAAAATGAACAACAGTCTAGTCTAGTCAGTAGGTAATTTATCACCATCATTCTGTTTAAAGGATCTTTGACGTAGAAAATTTCTTAAAAGATCTAGAAACATAAATGCAACTAATATTATTGTTATCGTTGTTTCAGGCACAGCCAGGCCCCGGAGGCGCGCCTTGTCCGACGCGTCTTTCTCGACGAAGACGCTGCACAAGAAATTGTTAAACTTTTTAGTTAGAAGGTTAAGCTTGCCCAAAGATTATCATGTATTTTTAATAAAGGCTTACACTTATCTTTGTGTTTTAATTTTATTATGAGTAAAAAGGGAGAAAATGTGAATTGATATTTAAATGAGATTTTGATGGGTATACCTAAATATACGTAAAATTTAGAATAGAATTAATATAATCAAAATAATAAATTACAGGTAATTAAAATATTTTTTATAAAATCTGACTCTCTGGCTTAAAACTTTTATGTTATAAATTTAGAAAATACTTGAATTATACTATCTAATAGGTGGTCCTCCAGTGACACTTTATAATCACGTATGTTGCAGCTATTGCTTCGTTGAGCAGGCTAAAACGACATCAGATTTATTTACTGTAGGTAGATTTACCTATATAAAATTACTGTTGATATTAATAACTTATAGATGATTTAAGAATTAATACACTGGTTTTAAGTTAATACACAAAAACAAATCCGACACATGCGAATTTCTTTGACCATTCTGGGAGCAAAACACTTTAATATTTATTTTACTGATCATAATTCTGACCACAGTCTGTATTTTTTAAATCGTGAAGCACAAACTTTGTTTATTATGAATTTAATGCGGTAAGATCGAAATTAGTCTCTTGTTGGTTTCTTAAATATTCAGATCGCGTCTTATGAGATGACCAAAGTCTACATTCAAGGCAGATTTTTAAAGCCACTCAAGGCTTTGCGATTATAATCTTTTAAATTCCTTATTCCTCTTAAACAGATTATAATGTTTCTTTGTCCATGTCACTAAAATCACTTGTCTTTATCACTAAAATAGATGTAAAAAACAAGGTACAAAATCTACATTTAATTATTATATTTTATTATAAACATAAGCTCATCGTTTGGGCACTGCGAGAAGTTTTACCAAGTCGACATAATAATAATAAATCATTTGTGGCCTTATCATTAATGGTGAATGGTAAATGTCACTAGTTACACGTTGCATTTGTGGTTTAGGTTGAAATATCCGAAATGCGGACGCCACCGACGAACTAACCTTGTCTTCGACGATTAAGAACGTTTGTCATTACTTTGTATTTAACTACTATTTCAAGTATATGGTAATTAAAATATTTAAATTAATATTACTCGCGAAAGCTCTGAAGAAAGTAATATTGTTTGTTTGTTTCTGCGATATAGCTACTTAAATATTGTTTTGTGATTGCTTGCGTTGTTTCAATATTTCCTTCTCAGAGTCGAAACAATCTTAGTATAAAAAAATGGGAATGGGTATTCCGTTGCCTGTTGATATATATTTTGTTATAAATAGGTATAAATATTTTTGCATAATTTATATACCATATCAGGTAATAGCAATGTAAGCAAAACTATTTCTAAAGCCGTTAGAGAAGTAATACAATTCTATCACAATTATCCACCGGGGTTCGATCACAATACCCAAATCTTTCGACGCGTAACACCGCGGGAAGAAGATAGCATTTATTATTTAGCATAACCTTGCCCGGGCTATCAACACAATCAAACGGAAATTGATGACACCGTAAGTATAGAAAATAATCGATTTGTGAAATAAAAACGATAACTTTTTATTAGTATTTTCCGTTCATCTGCGCTTCCTGTAATCACGGGCTGCCTCGCAAACGATTGAACGCATCGATAAATTATTACAAAATTACGCTCGATGTTATCTAGATAAGCGGAAATTCATTCTCAGCATTTGTTTTTCCTATCTCAATAAAAATAATTGCTAGTATAAAATTTTTCGAGTTGTAAAGAAATCGATGCTCTTTTTAATATCGTCCAATGAATATTTTTCAAAAATATACCATTTACCATTGTTTTAATCTGAATCATAAATTATAAATAGCAATGCTGTTCTGTATTCCGCAGATTTTTTATTTTAAACAGCAATCTGAGGCTAAGTATGAATTTTAAACAAACAAGACGAATAATAAAATCGTTTTAAATATTCGTGCCGCGAGTTAAAACAAAACTAAGGTCATTGAACAATACTTATCTGCAACAAAAGCGTTTCCGCACTGCTATTTACTAATGGCTACAAAATTACTTTTACGTTTGTAAATTCCGCCATTTACTATGATATCATAATATCATTTTAAGTACAGCTTAAATATTTTATTTCAATAAACAATCGTTTTAAATTATGATAAACATATACAATTGTCTTAAACACATATCCTGTATATATACTAATGTTATAAAGCCGAAGAGATTGTTTGTTTGTTTGTTTCAACGCGGGAACTACTGGTTCATTTTGAAAAATTATTTCAGTTTTAGATAGCCCATTTACTGGAGAAGGCTATATATAGGTTATATAAGTACGACGGGCAAAGCCGGGGCGGAGCGCTTTTTATCTATAACCACTCAAATCATGCTCCCCACTACACAAACTGCATTGTGGTTTTCTTTGTACCCATTTCATTGACAGACTGTGATATCGTTTGAATATAATATTTGTAATACCACAGAAAACATATTACTATACTAGTAACACGCCAGTACTTGCGGTACCTAATAAGAATATCACTATCAAGTAATCAATACGCACCACCTCAACCTATACCAACAGTCTGGGAGCAGCCTCCGCCAGCTTGACCTAGAGAGCGCGACCTTGATCTATGACGTCACTGTCCACTGGTGACGTCACACGACGACTGTTCTGTGACGTCTTCTACTAATGTTTTATCTGGGATTTGGTTGGCAGCAATCTCCACTCGTTAAAGGATTAACTTACATTTTTGATTATCTAGATGAGATTTTGTTTGAACGTACCTGAAATAAAGAGACATTGTATTACAAACAAGTAGATACCAGAGGTTTGCATGTGTTATAAATAATATTAGTGGTTTTAATTATCTTTTAAACAGGTAAGATATATTTATAATTTATACAAATTGACACCAAATCCATAAATTGTTACACTCTATTTTTCGTTAAATATTTGAGTAAAAGAAAGCCGCAATCGAATCAACGGTTTAACAATCAATTGTTTAACCTATTTATATCTCCAGTAACTTTTTCACCATTTTCTCGATACGAAATAAATGTATTGTTGAGGTTTGTTGGTGCTTTAACGAATGTGTAGGCGTAAGAAATTATGAAGGAATTAAGGACAATAATGCAAATAAAACTTAATCTACTTATAGATTAAAAATGATAGACATACAAATGAGGTTAATTCAGTAGATATTTATGAATCAATCAATTGAATGGTTAATAGAA
>NC_052118.1:209438-233507 GCF_012273895.1 Zerene cesonia
CTTAATCTACTTATAGATTAAAAATGATAGACATATAAATGAGGTTAATTCAGTAGATATTTATGAATCAATCAATTGAATGGTTAATATAATGTCACGGTCGGTGACCACAGCGGTTGGGGGCGAGGGAGGAGGGAGGGGGGTCGTTACATGCTCTGTTGAAAACACTAATAAAGATCGACGAATGCTATTTTGTATATGAACTTCCGTGTACAAGAGATACTATCGCAGGAATTACGGAAGTGGGAAATGATGTATTCTTCATTATAGATTAGTTGTCGGTGAGGGGCTTAGGTTACATTGCAGGTAGTCTCGATTCAGAGTTTATTATTTTATTTTCATTAATAATACTTTTCTTTTTTTAATCGATAGTTTTATGAAGTCTTTTGGTACTTTTTATTTATAATCGAACGATTGTGTACTAAGATCACAAAATAGTCCATATAGGAATAAAGGCACAAAATGTGAAAATAATAAGTGGATTTTTAAAGGAGGAATCGAATAATATAATATCATAAATAACTCAATTGTTTGATTTGATGCGTGAAATTTGAATTGACAAAGTTGAATGATGGAAACAATTAGAAAACGCGGTGAAAAATATATGGAGTTCACACAGCTTCACAGATATCGTGTTGATACAAAAATGAATCAAGCATACAAATTTATTCCATTCGTTCTTTACTCGTTAGTTTATTTCATAATGTACAGAACTTCCTTGAGATATGTAAAGAAATAATAAAGGAGTTATATCAATGGCACAACGCTTAAACCATGACACCTTGTTGGGTAAATAATTGTACAACAAATTGAACAAACAGCATCGCGTGAGCAGAGATGTTATATTGTACACACTGACTGCTCACTGCTTTATTTAACTGATTTTTCCATGAAACGTTACGACACGATTTGATATCTTTAAGATTTGTTTATTTATTTACTTATTGCATTAAGGATCGCCAACATGATATACACGGGTAACTTGAACGGAAAGCTTTATGAAATTACAAAGATTTAAAGCTGTCATAAATAATTACGTATATTATTAAATATGTATTCTATGAAGACAACCACTACTCATAAAAATTCATCACATTAGATAGCAGAAACACAAACAATTAATACACGAAACATAATACTAGGTATTGCTTCATAGCTGCCGCCTGCAACATCATATATAGAGTGAAAGATGGGGCAAAGGGCACCCCGTGCTTCTAGCTTTGTAGAACCCGCTATTTACCTGCTATCGTTTATATATTTACTAGCTGTGACCGCGTCACTCGCGTGGTGCCCGGGTGAAAAATGCTATAATCTCTCTCTATACCAAATTTCATATACATACGATAAGCTGTTTTCACGTGTAAGAGTAACAAATATACAACAGCATATATACTTGGATTTGGAAAGTATACACCAAATAGGAGTGACAGGTTTAACACAAGTTAGTGGATTGCTTTAGCGATATTGATACGATATACAGTTAGCATATTATACGATATTGAAAAGCAAAGAAAACAATTAGAACAGGATATTTATTTCAAAACATATGATTAGTATAACATTGCAGTTTTTTGTGGTCAGTGGTAGGTATACCTATGATTTTTATTAGCCTAGCAAGTTAAAATCATAGGTATAAATAATATTTATAGAGTACCTTTCGTTAAGGTTAGCCTATAGACCGCCCGAAAGAAACAATTCTTACTGTATAATATTTGTCTGAATCGGTTCAATAATATTTGTGTGAAAAAAAAAACAGTATTTGTAGTATGCGTGTGTGCGTGTGTGCAATGTGACCTTAGTATAGGTTGTGCACAGGATTTTCGTAATTTGGTGCTAGATTGACAGCAGCGGGAAACCCTACTAAAACGCTATTTTCAATGGAGTATCTTATTTTATTTTAGTTGATTTCACTATATTTCAAATCTATTTAAAGTATATAATAAAACCCGCTTCTATATATAAGTAAATTACTACTGTGATATTTCCAGTTTTTAGGTATTCTTAATTAAAATGTGATGTCATACGCAGTTGTAGTTATTTTGTGTAAAAAGTGAATGTTTGTCCGCAGTACCCTTGGCCCGGATAGGCTCGTATTTGTGTATTGAGTCAGTGCGAGTTATGATCGACTTGGCTTTATTTAGCACTAAATAACACTTATCCCTCAGTCAATCATCGTCTTATATTCATCGTTTGAACAATAAAAGCTTTGTAAGAATGTGTTGTGTATATATTTCACTGGTTATTAGTCATGAATGTCTGGGGTTTAAATAGAATTTTTATACAAAATCATATGTTTTGACATAAGGCAAACATAATTGTTATAATAATTGTTTTTTTTTATAAGTCACAGTCGGAAAAGGAGCTGGTGAGTCGTCTGATCACACTCCCAGTGTCCATAAACATTTGCAGATGGTTTGTTTGTTTGTCTTTCATTAACGTCGCAACAGAGAACGATTTTATAATACAATTATTATAACATTCCAAAAGACAAGCAAGTTTATAAATACCGGAGCTCTATGATACAGTTACGACTAATCGTCTTAAAAAAATAAATAGAAAATTACTACAAATAACTATTATGTAATACGTGGGAAGAATAAACAATTTGTATAACAAACAGCTTATGGCATTAAATGCTCGTTAGATCGGTGATCCGATTAGATTGAGATGAAGCCCTACGTCTTATAACGCAACTAAATTTTTGCGTGTGTCGTAATTTATAGTTTATACAGAACAATAAATAAGTGTAAAAGTATTGAAAGACCTTTCGCCTAGTTATAGGCGGGCTGTCCCATTTCTCCTAACAAACTCACAACCTTTACCACCTCTTTATAATATTATTTTATTATTATAATACTACAGTTTATGATAGATTTAAATCGACAGTATTAGTACTAGAATAGTATTATGTTATCTGTGGTATTAGTATGTACGGTATGAATGCAATGCCTTTGTTATTTTAATCGTTGTAGGTTTAAAATTACTTGTGGGAGTCGAGCACGCTTCGGCACGAATTGGGCCAGCTCGCGCCGGAGAAGTATCACACCCCCACAGAAAACCGGCGTGAAATAATAGCATGTTATTGTGTTTCTTAAGGTAAGTGAAGGAGCCGAGGGCCGTTTCCTTTTCCTTTTCCCAGTCCATTCCTTCTTCCCAGTCGTCAATCCTCTCCTTATCCCTTACCCTTTAAAAGCGGGCATCGCATTGGCAGAGGTACTATCTTAACAATTTTTCACGGGCGGTTGGGATCGCTTACCATGCGAACCACCAGCTCAGTTGCCCGCTGACATAAAAAATCAATTATTTGATTGTTTTTAGAAAATGTAGAATGAACGTTTCATTTAACTCTTAAATACGTATCATTGATCGATTTGTTTATACGTGAATAAGAGTTATCCATTCATTTAACATAGACATAGTCGCGCTTGCCAGCTAGTTATAATGAAATCTCCAATTTAAATATTCCCACATAGCTGTATACGATAGCATCGGCACAGCGGTCGATCGTGCCTAATTAGCCAAATTAAACGCATTCATGAATTCGCTATGACATAACAATGTTGCGTGAAAGAAGGCAATATTCTGTGATAAAATCGCGCCGGGGAGTGCCGTGACGCGAAATGAACTACGCCTGAAATGAAATATAGCCATACACAACTTTTCTCCCGAATTATACGCGAATTCTTGATGAAATTACGAATATTCGACATGTTTCAGATTATAAAAAGTCAATCGAATATTAAGGAACAATTTTTAGATTATAACAAAAATTGCGGTAAATAAAATAAGGGATTGAATTTGGAGTATGACTATGTACACGTTATATTTTACAGATAGGTATTAAATATGAAGAAAAGTCATTTAAATCTAAATATAAAGCCATGAACTATCTAGTGAATATTTTTACACAAGGTGAAGTGACATCACATCAGTTTTTTCGTTTAAAACGATTACTTTTAATAATTATTTAACAATAAATGAGGTACCTAAGTAATAAGATAACGGCCTCAATACAGTTATCAGGGCAAACAGGTTATTGGATCCAGGACGGATCGCAGGACTAGTGAGTGGTGAGGCCCTGAAGCTGCAGGCACTGCGGGAATATATCATTACCCGATATTGGCATTAAATTGATTTTCATCTGTATTATATGCAGACGTGTATAGTAAATTTATTGATAGCAGTAAGTGCTTATACCATAATTTAATTAAAACTAATAGAAAAGAGGGAGATTAAAACAGTATACTGTGCGATTCAACTAAGAATAGGGAAGTCAAGGGAAAGGAACCTTTATGTGTCAAATGCCGTTTGATAAATTCAATTAACTTAGTAAGCCTTTTTGCGTTTCAATTACGGTTATTTTATTTTGTATGACAATTGACAGATAATAATTGGTCCTATGATATCACAAATCGATCCTATTCTTAGTTTTTAGTTAGTAATAATAAAATAAAAAAAATTAAAACTAACTTGTTTTTTTCCAATTGCACATGTCTGCTCGTATATCAATAAAATATTGTAAAATAGTTATATAAATATTGATACTTCAGATATCAAAGAATTCTGTTAAATCTATTTAATATTGATATTCTCACAACAATGGCATTTATAAAATTTCAAGGCTTCGTTAATATTTGTGAGTGGGAATCGCTTTTTATGACATTGAAAGGTGAGACTTTTAAGGTTCTCCTCAAGGACAATTGGTAGACTGCTTGTGGGAATTGCTATTTATTGTTTCACCTTTATTTAAATAAAGCAATTATTGTTTTAAAACGCTATATATACCTGAGTTATATATGAAACAGTCAGTACTGAATTTATGTCCCAGCCATGCCAGTTAAACAAAATTAGTTAATGTATCTTCCCGGAAGATTTCCCGGGTAAAGTTACTATCATATTTTCAATAAGAGACTATATTCCAGACATTACAAATTAAGCTATATATTGATACACATCTACAACATTTAAGGGAACTGAGGCCATTCGCTTTCGCAAAGATCGCACCAAATATGGGGCTTCAAAGCAGCCTGTACGGGGCCTGCCCGGGGCCCAGGCGAGGCGCGGCGCGTCATCCGGTCAGGCGCGCCCTCCGGTCAGGGCTAAACGATTGACATTTCGCAACCCGATTTAGGGCTCAAATGTAGGCTGCATTACGTAACTAGCCAATTACTGCTTTAACTAGGTTCCCTTTACAATATATTTTTAGTTCATGCTTTATAAGGAGAGTTGTATGTCTATTCTTGGTCTATTCAGATGCAGTTAGATGCGTATTATGCGTTTATCTTGCTAAGGACTCGAATGTTTTGAGAAAATGAATTGAACGTAACCTTTAGATACTTACATATTTAAAAGTACGCTTTTATAATGGTTTAAATAGCCAATAATATAACAAAATTAATGACAAGTCATTAACGTGTTTATGCGTTTCGTCTAGTTAGCTTAGCGGTCTCCATTCCTGCTAAATCATCTTCCAACATTATTTTTGCGGATTGCGCGTTTCGCTGCTTAAAGTGTGTTATCGATGGAAGCCATAGCCATGGGCTGACTGCCTGAAAAAATTTTGTAACACCCGCAACATAAGAAGTCAATAAAAATTAATTAATGTTTCCCTTGAAACATAATTGCAGAATGAGTCAAATGTCTGTCTTATCCCATACAACATTAAACGGATTTCCTTTCGTAAATCGGGTTCATATACAGGAGAAAAATTTGGTTGATTAAGGCATCACTCGGGAGTGACATTGCATGGAGTGTGACGAAACAGACCCTGCCTTGTGACGAATGCGCTGCTACAGCGCCGTGGCCTTGACATTTACACTGATATATATTATATTTCTCTCACCTCAAGAACTTACCTATATTTAAGAGAAAACTGACTTGTCGGTTGGATCTTTAGGTTCTGTTTGCATGAATTTGTGTTTTCTTGCATTGTAAATAAAAAACATTTGAAGAATTAATTATTAAGTGTGCTATATTATTAAAATGTCCATAGTGTTGATTATCAAATTAATGATACAATGTTTTAAACCATGATAACGCTGAGGTTTTGTGCTTAGTGTTACCAGTAATAAACCACAAGTTATTTTGGTGGCCATAACAAAGATTCAAATGTATATTCGGTTGTACATAGTACATTATATGAGATGTGTGAGGTTATTATTTACATATGTATATTGTCTGCACTTTCCTAATTGCGTTATACTGGTAAAAACGTTGGCTAGACCAGTTCCCTGCCGTAAGGACGGAAACTTGAGATATTCAGTTTTTCTGAGATGTGTCCGGCTTTACCGGATTCACACTAGTTCTTATTGCTCTGACCAGATTCGTTTACAAGTAGTATTTACTCATTTGGTATGACGTGGTGTATAGAATTTCTAACTCTGTTTACAGGAGGGAACGCAATGAGTTTAATTGCTCATGTAGACAAGTATCAAGTACAAATACTCGTTATACCAATTAGCGATTCGCATTGTTGTGAAATAACAAATGAAAGACACATTAAAAGTTCTTTAAGAGAATTCCACTTTGTACTTATAAGTACAGAGCGACAGAAATTGTATAAAATTAAAAGACAATTATTACTTATTCGTGTAGTATACCATTGTTAGATTGACATTATTAGACTACTGTGTGGTATAGATATTGCAAATAAATATTACTGACTAAAATATTGGTTTCTTTTCAATCGGAGTTCATACCAAATTTAACTCAAACACATTCCTGAAGCTTATTTTAATAGTGATTTTTTTTAAGTAACTATTTAACGAGTAACTTCGTAGTCGTCGTATAGTAAAAAATGCGATAGCAAACAATACGAGAACACTATTAAATCGCTCAAACATTTTTCATATATCAATAGTGTTCTTGCTTATAGTAATTTTATATTTAACCTTACAGAATTTTATGATAATGGTATTGTATTATATTATCTGTGGCGATAACATCATCCTACGTAAACAATTATTACAAATTCCAAACAATATGTACACGTCACGACTCATACATTGTATTCTAGTAACTTTTATTCTTATTACAGATCGCTGAACAAAGGAAATCTTACTTGTTATTAATAAGAGCGTTGGGAGCGGTTGCGTCGGCGCAGGCTCCGCGCCGCTGCACTGATTTACCAACGGCCTTGCGCGCTACAAGCTACACGTGCTCGACATACTGATTCGGGTACAGTTTATTAATATTTTTAAGCGAAGTTGATTATTTCAACTGATTAATGAAATAATTCCTAACCGACCGTTCCCAAAAAACGACGGAGGTTCATCATTTCACTGTATTTTCCAATCAGTTTTTTACTCGATAATTTCGTGGGATTTCAACCGACCGGCGTGAAATACGGTCCATGTTAATAATTATAAATGTTCTTCTGATCTACTCTGTTTGTAACCATATAATTTATTCAGCCGTTTTAGCAATGTAAACAGAACCTGCGCATACATACACATTCGTAATGTCGTCCAAGGTTTATAATTTAAGTATATTTTAAGGTTCAAATAAATTCTTTATCTATTTGTACATTTCATATTATACTTCCTCATAACAATTAGTCCTTTTTTATATTGTGTGTCATGTTTTTTCGTTTGTATTCATTTCACGTCGCAACGGAGGGATATTATGATATGATTCTTGCGTCTGGAGATAGTTAGGAAGCAAGTAACAATAACATTACATTCCTATAGAAATCTCCAACAAATAAGCGGGCGAAACCGCGAGCAGAAAGCTAGTAGCATATATGATAATGTAACAGGTACTACTGCCTGCCGCTATCAAAACAATAATGATAAAGAAATAATTAATACCTTTATGTTTTAATACATCGTTACTTGTTAGTGGGCACTTTCCTTGTATTTCCCAGGCCTCAAATTATCATTTTGAATAATTAAATTATTTGCATTGAATGAGTGGTGAATTTCCGACGTCAAATATTAAATGTGAAAGTAATACATTGGTTATCTGTGAACTCATAGTTTTATTGCGCTGAACGAAGCACAGTAAATTGCCACAAAATCGATAACAAATCAATTATTCAATATACGATTTAAATAATGGTCAGACTATGTATATAACAGCTCCATTCTTGATAAACTGAACTTACTTTTGGAAAATAATCTTGAATTGAAACAGTTGTTTTCACAGATTGTCATATAAAAATAATTATTTAATTTTTTTTATATTCGTCTACTATACTTTTATATTATAAATCATTTCAGCTTTAAATTTATGACAATATAAAATTTCGATGGGATTGTTCAATTCGAATGAGTTCAGACTTTGAATCTGCCAGAGTCGGAGGACGCTGTCTTCCATAAAGCAGTCCTAGAAATTTAACAGCACGTGTAAAATCCATGTATATGGAATGTCTAATGAAGAATCAAATTTCGCGATCTCAAGGTCCAGCTTGTAAGAGTGACCGCCCTTGACTCATTTCCACCGACCCTGATGTCATCCTCTAATTGCCGGCAATGTTGTTTATCAACATATTCGTAGGGAGCTCTTTCAGGGTTGCCCGCTGAAACTGTTTGTTTTCTCTGTTAGGGGTGGCGACTGGTGAATTTAAGTATATTTTGCAGAGTATGGTATGAGCAAAACTAAAATAGAAATACAATAATATACTACAAAACACAACTTATACTTGCTTTAGCTGTATTAAACTGAACTAACCAATCAGGTCTTCCACGCAGGCACACAGGCCTCGGAAAAGTAAATTTACTGACAGCCTACTAATATTATAAATGCGAAAGTTTGTAAGGATATGTGTGTGATTGTTGCTCTTTCACTACAGAACCGATTGCAATAAAATTTAGTACGTAGACAGCTGGACAACTGGAATAACATATAGGAAACTTTTTATGTCGACATTCCTACGGGATACGGACTTACGCGGGGAAAATCGCGTGGGGCTGCTAATATTATATAAAGCAGTTCTAAGATTCTTAAATTGCACGGCACAGAATACGATAACCGGCACCTCTATTACATATCTAGTTTCATACATCTGTAATGTTACATACGAGAATTCAGAACTGCGGTTCAGCCCTAATTAAACCGCGTCTGGCGACCCTGCCCTGCATCGCCGGCATTGTGCAATTTACCTACAGTCGCCGGCGCGGCGTGCAATCACGATCATTCACATGTGATGTGATTCAATAAAAATAGAAATATTCTCTCGCACGCTGGTATGCAGTAGCAGCTAGAATGTGAACCACGTAGTCGATAGGGTATATAGGGGAGGGCGGGGAACTATGCGTACACATTTAATTTCTTTTTTTTTAGCTTGTGTTAGGGAAGCGCTTAACTACCATCTCGCCTGCTGGTAAGCGTAGATGTAGTCTAAGATGGAGCGCGTTTTCCTAGAATGTTATTTTCACTCTACTTTTGAAGATCCCCAGATTATACCCGTCAGGGAACACAGATTCAGAAACCATGTTCCAGTCCCTTGCGGTTTGAATAAAGAATGCAGAGTCGAATTGCTTAGTCCAGGTACATGGAACATCCACCACAAAGCGGTGTCTAGTCTGTGCGCCTATTAGGATCTATTATAATTTCTTACGAGGTCCTTATTGCCAATTAGATTTATTGCACTCATGAAAAATCTACTCAGCTTATGCTTGCCTATATGTTACTTTTTACACCACAAACAAATATTAAACATGTTTCGTATCAATGTCACAAAGAGTAAAAAGTTTTCTTTGATTCCTAGTTTCAGATTCAGGTTGAAGAGTTAGTTAAGTATATCCACGCCTCCATAATTAGATATCAAAAGAAATCAAATAATCCGTACAATTTACGTTAAACAAAAATATACAAAACCACGAGTGAAAATTGATTCAAAGAATCTGTTCTGATGGTACCGTCAGAGAAAATATGTGCGATGCAATGCTTAAGATAAACAAAAAACAATTTAAAGTATCAGAAATAAATCAGCCGGAGCGGGGTGAATCACGAACACTCGCTCAATGAGAAATATTCCTTTCTATAAACAGTATTTATATCCATCCGCAAATAGATTGAATTATTCCCAGAGGAAGGTCGTAAAGTTTAAATATTTACTTAGTTGTGTTCGGACACCTCATACCTGCTTGCATGTGATTGGGTTATAGCCTAAAACAAATACTTAATGATATTTGTGTTCAATGAGTATCTAATACATGGTGGGTGTTTATTCCCGTTTCAATTTTATTTTCTTTAAAACATTGAATGGTGTAACAAAGTAATTGATATTAAAAAACATATAAGAATAGCTATAAATAGTTATTGTCAGACATAATCTTATTGTATTATTTATTTATATTATAATATAACAGTTACATAATGAATTTTCATACAGAAATTATCCGGCTGGTTTTTATTACTATGTTATGTAAACATTAATTGTATATCTCAAATCAATAAAATACTGATATAAGTTGAAAAAAGTAAGGTTCAGAAATTACATATCCATTGAATGCATTTCATCATTACTATTGTCAGTGGGACTGGTTCATAAATCAATAAACCGAAGGTCTCTTCTCTAATTAATGCTTTTAATATTTACTGGAGTTCAATTCAAGGAAAATCTGTTTCAATAGTATATTGGTTTCTTGCAACTATTATTAGGTATGGTTAGTTATGCAGAGATCTTAGAAGAACTGCACTCCAAGTGTATCGACCCTGAGAGTCATTTTTTATCCAGAAATATAATCAAGCTTTGCGATGTCATGTAGTTTGCATCCGGAGAGTGCGTATTTAGCACTATGGCCTACACGGCCATAAAGCATCCATTGAAAATAGAGATTCTATTTTTAATACACTGAGTGGCAGGCCTTATCATGGCATAAGATAAATATTTTGCGTAGCACCTCGCTCCTGATGTTGACCTTTTTTTTGTAAAAAAGATTTTATGTGTTTTTAACATTTAATGAAAAGATTCTACGATGCGTATCTACCAGTATGTTTGACAGTTATTCTCATAATGCACCCACTCTTGTGGCCAGTTTCAAGTTGTTGGTGAACAATTTATTGTTCCACCAGTGATATAATGCAATGGTCCAGATTACGGCAATATCGGACAAAGAGAAGTCTGTTAACGTGCGCAGCTAGTTTTTGTCGAGAGAAAGCCGCGTTGGGCCACAGCCGTACTGTATCCTACGTAGGTACATAAACATTGGAGCGTAAAGCATATGATTTGATGGTGATGATCGATAAATATGACGATCTTTTCCATTTCGTCTTCAATTTAAGGCTTTAATAGAGTCGTTCTATTATGCAGCAGTGAATTTTGTAGTTGGAATGTTTATAAATCGTCCTATAATTTTTATAATAGTGATCTTGAAGGTGACTTGAACTTAATTATTTAATATCTACCTGTTGTTTTGTTTAACAATAGGTATATTTTTAACACGCTTTTTTTGAAGACACCTTGATGACTCCTAAACTCGATTTCCCGACCCGCGATAAACGGATGGACTTAATTTACACTTTATACATATAACAAGGATCAGTGACAATACAATATTTTCATAGATTTTATCATATTATCCTCTGCTGCCCTGCTCTATGCTTCGTAACACTAATTCGTTGATTTTGTAATTAACACGTTTTTTTTTAAATATTTATTATTTCTTTCATGTTGTGAATCACGTGTTAGGTGTTAGGTAGGATCTCTATCCGGACACCTAACACGTGATTATAATAAATACCTTTTACACAAGTACTCGTGTCGTGAGTGTCAATGTAATATAGATGTCGAAGCCATATTATTTACCTACAGATATAGAATCCCTTCTTTGAATTAAACTCTAACAAATTCACCTTGGCAATGCCCTGTTGTCGCACGACACTATACAACAGTCTACACAACAACAGACGTATTTGATTGTCGTCGTCAGAAAACTTTACGATTGGCCTACAACCTACGTTACGATGTTAAAAACCAATCGCGATCTATTAAGCTATAGTGAAAGGATACGTTCAATATTTTGTCAAGCTTATTTTTTTAATTAGTTAAATGAAATTTAATTAAAATGACGCCGCTTTTAATACCTCCTTTGAATACAGCATAAGCAGATACATTATTTTGTAATCCATAACATAAAATACGAACATTATATCGTAGAGCTTATTCCATATAGGCAGTTATAGGCACTCAAGGATCACGTACAAGTTGAACGGTGAAAGAATGTTTGGAAATCATTCCAGTAGTTCCTGAAGTCTGAGATTAACGCGAATTTTTAAATTTATCTCATAACTTATGAGAATAGATGTGAAATACGTTATTTACGATATCTAATAACAAACCATATTTAGAATGTGGTAAGTTTGTGTAACTTTTATTGAACAAGTACTAGTATATCGAACTTAGTTACCACGTTAATGGGTATATATATTATCTATAGTATTATGTTATCTGTGATAATATCTTACTGTTAAAACGTTTTTCGTTAGAATATATGATGAGACTTGGTTGTAATTAAATACCTTTGTTAAATCTGAAACAACAATGCTCAAAATTTTAAATTACTCACATATTCGAGTATCATTTGTATTCATAATAATTAATACCTATGAATTCTACATCTCATCTTAATATAATTATTTAATTAAATTTTATTCAAATTAAAAAAAATGCAAGACTTTTTACTTACATCTTAAATCGCTCATTTAATGGCTGCGGGATTGGAAAGGCGGCGGCGGGAGGTCGAGCCTCCGGCTTGATTCCCGCGAACTCGAGAGAAAGTCGTATATCATTATTATGTCACGGATTATGCAAGTGTCAACATTGCCGCCATATTGTTTCAATTAGTGGGTCGCTGACCGATACATTTGCACTTGAGATTAGCTGGTGTAGTGGTACTTCGTAGTGTCACAGAATACTGAATCGTAGTATTGTAGACAGCGTGGTTGTGTTTCGTTTGTCTATGATACACATAATATAACAAATTTTAAAGTCGTCTTAAGATAATATGAATTTGCTGTACATTTAATTGTAGGTAGTCAATAAGGCGTTACAGCTAGCTATCACGGCATAGAAAAAAGGAAAATCTTTTATTTTTCAACTACGACAATAATTTCCTATGCACAAAAAATCCACAAAGTTATTAAGTAAAAAACAAAATTAAAATATTGATAATACCTCGTTCCATAACCGCATTCGTTTTTGGGACGCCGACGGAAAAGTTAAGTAACATAAATAAGGTTAGCAAGACGTGATCAGACCTCCAGATAGCTCATTGTTACACAAATAGAACAACAATACCAACCACATCAATAACATTGGTCTTTAGCAGGCATTATTTGGAACCTGGTCTGATGCTATACGAATCCATTTCTGAGATATTAGTCAAGGTGCTGTTTTAAAATGGTATTTAAATTAACGTCATATGGCGAAATCTATTGTACCGATGTGCTTTGAATATAACAAAAAGGTATTTTAAAATAACATATATTACAAGCAATTATTTCTGGGCACCACGTCGTTTGCTGATAGCTATTTTTTAATGCTATAGAAAAATCAACATAATCTAAAAAGGACTATTTTATGAGGTACAAATTAATAATACCTGTTCCCTAACAACCTCCTAGGTTAGCTAACCTCCCTAGGTTTGAAATAAGAACTTTCATTTTATGTAGCGACTCCATTATTTGCACCTGTTTTATGTACTATGGACGCTTCGCCCGGGCTTCTCTCGTGTTACATAATATATCGCCTATGCCCTATAGCAATATAGTTCACTTACAAACTCAACGGTGAACAAAATTTTTAGGTAGGGTCCAACAGTTCCTGTGATTGGCGCGAAAACAACGTTCGTATATACTTATTTGTGTTTATACAATATAAATCATAATTTTTATTTATCTAGTTTACATAACTTATTTAATATTGGTTTAGGTTTTTAACTATATTAACGTAAATTCAAGAACATTTTCGAGTTTTGTGGCTACTTTTATTAACTTGTATATTGCGTCCTCATGAATATAATATAAACCTTCGAAATTATTCATAATTGAATGTTACATATAAATGAATACGTTATTATCAATCAGTTTATTTCTGAACTTTCGATAGCTAACTGAAAGACGTGAGACTCGAGTAATATTGGCACAGGTGTTGGGCCTCAGATACTTTTAAATACGCAGCAGATGTTACGTTTTGAATGTAAATAAATTATAAGATTGCAGGTTCAATATCTGAAGAATGTTTTAGACATGATTCAACATTAAATATTTTGATTATTTGTTGTGCGATTTTGTTTTCATTTTTTTCTTTATTTTTCAATTGTTTTTTGTATAACTAGCTATTACCAGCGACTTCCCACGCTTTAAATTCGGGGTAGTTTAACACAATTTATACATATAATCCTTCCCCTTGAATCACCCTATCTATTAAAAATTACTTTATTTTCTACGCAACTCCACTAGAAGGTCTACTCTTCGTCTTCCAAACGAAGGGTATACAAAATTAAAATCCGATTCTTTTTAAATGATGAAAGAATGTTGCATTCTAATCTGTAGTAGTTTTAATGTTAAACTACCCTCAATTTATTGTTATTTTAGTTTGTTTTCTTTTGTTAACCGTACTTATAACGCTAAGCGAGTAAAAATGATGTAAAAAATTGTATTTCTCTGTAAGTGATTTAATTGTAATCTTTAGAGAAATAAATGTATTGAACCGTAAGTAAAACTCAATACAATACATGTATGTTTATTAATAAAATGCACGCTTGTCTGTCAAAGCGACAATGTGATTAACAGTAATCTTTTTAACCTTGTTAAATATTTTGTTTTAGCCGATAAAGCGTAGGTACAACGTTCATAACTTTTTAATAACTAATACCCTTGTCTAGTCACTATAAAATGTGTAATTAATTCGAAACACTTATGACACAGAACCCTCAATTCATGGAATTATTAACCAATTAATTATATCAGGTGACGCGAGTATTCAGTAGAGGTCAGTTGAAATTTCCGAATAGGAATAATTTTCTACGATAAATTATCGCTTAACTCTGTCGATTTCTAGCAATTTTTAATTAAACGAAAAAACCTCAAAGGTCTATCTAGCTATGTTAAGCATTCAGGACTGAATGTGTATATATATATATATATATATATATATATATATATATATATATATATATATATGTAAATACAACTGTGAATTTTACTTGAATTCGTCACTTTTATAGGTACAGATCGGAGGTCATAAATCAAATACTTAATCTATAAACAAACCTCAGAATTCATAAAACAAACTATTATTTTCATCATAATAGCAAAGCAAAATTGTGTGATTTCTTTGACGATATATGCTACATTTCATTTTTAGTACATACTGTAACAGTGCGCGAAGCAAGGGTGGGTAATTAGTATAATATTACAGGTGTTGCTTGTCCCCGTCTGCCGCAACTAGGTCAGGGGCACGGTAATGGACACCAGCTCTGTTAGGTGATTGGAATTAGGTATCTAGGTTACTGGGATTTGTATTGTCTGGATTTGAATGACGTAATTACGTACCTAGATGGTTGACTAGCTCGTTGGCCGTTTTAACGCTGGATATCTTAATTTTTTAGGTTTTGTTGTTTAGGCTTTGTTTTCAATATAACTCTGAAATATTCAGAGTTAGCAATGCATTATATTTAGTAAGCGGAATATTTTTATACTATTAAATTATTTACAATATTTCTTCACATGATATGTATTTTTACTAAAGTTTTCATATATTTTGTTGTTCTTATGTAACCAATAACTTAAGTCTAGCTTACAAATAAATCCATGTTAGCAGCACGTAACAATAATTACTTCCTTCCTCTCTTCAGCCACGTGACGCGACGCCGGTATTACACAGAACAACATACTATATATGTATATATGTATATATAACACCCCGTGAACATTAAGCCTATTATAAACTTAAGCCATTAGTGCAGCGGGTTCAAGGAAAATTTTGTAATAGCAGAAATTAGCGAGTCGGCTTTTTGAACAATCGCAAGGTCGCGAGGTAGCGTCATGTTCGGGTTATATAGGTACCTTACATTAGCATATTATGTTATATTATTGACTTTTCGGAAAATTTATGCTTATGAATATTTAAATTGTTTTTTTTATGTTATGTTATCATCGTTGTTATGTTATCATATTATGAACATTTGGAGAGGCTTAAGGTCGATTGCAGACCCTACGTCTCTACAAATGGATTGCTGACTTCAAATTGGAAAGGGATTAAGATGAAAATAAAAGGAAATAAAAATAAGGAAAAGATTGCTGATAGGAATAAAGGAAAGGACTGGGAAGACTAAGGAAACGGGATTTAATAAAATTTAGTAGGAAGTCCTTTAAAATTATTTATGTACTTTTCAATAACTAAATTATTCAATTGGTTATGAAGATTTTTCTCAAAATTGAGGTGTTAACTTGTATTCGAAAAAGTTGCGTTTTAAATATTATTTTAAATAGCTAGTTGTTTATCATCAATTACTGAAACAATTTAAAAGTTGTAAACATTTAGTTATTATATTATTATTGTAATTAAGTAATTTAAATAGGTATTACGACGCATGTGCTGTTATGCTATTAAATAAAAATAAAATACGACTTAATTATTGGGATGGGATACAGGGAAACTTTGTTCCGATGAATAGTTATTTATTTTTCTTAATTTGAATTCAAATATAAATTAAAATTATTAAGATACATGTTTTATTTTCATAGATAGATATATACATAATTATTTTGAACATTATTAAAAAAAAATGTATTCATTTGTATTTAAATGTATTCAAATATAAATTTTTTACAAGGTCACATGTAATTTGAAGATAAAAGTCGTTTTGAATCTTAATCAGTGTATTTTAAAAGTATGTAAGTATCTCATAGGATAGATTAATTAATATCCATATGGCTTGAAAAGTTTCTAAAACTATTGAATGTAAAATTAAAATTATAAGTTACATTTTTGATTTATTAACGAAACAAGCCGCTCATCTCAGCTCCACTTGAGTTAAACCAGGATAAAACAAAATGAAATATATGTAATAAATAATAGCTTTTCAAATCGGTTGAGCAGCTCGAAAGCCTATTCAATTTAAATGAGTAATCAAATCTTTCCTATTTATTACATTATTATTCATAACTAGATTAGGTACATCAGTCGGATTGTGAAAAAGTTGATAAGCTAATATTTTTATAAGTAATTATATTACACTGCTGTTCAAACATAAGTATGTTTATATTTACATATACTTTTTGAATCGATTTAATAAAAGGAAAAAGTACGTTGCTAATGCGATTGCTTGAGCGTTCCTAATCTAAAATATATATTAGAAACAAATAATTAATTTCGAGAGATATGAGCATGATTTGACGAGCGGCTTCTGTAGTTATGATTCGTCTACGAGACATAGGTTACAGGTAGTTACAATAATACGTTTAAATGTTAATTTTAAAGTAATTAGTAATACGTTTTTGGATATGGTAATTTAACGTTTATTTGTTTATAAAAATCAAATTTTTTATTTATTCTTTCAAAATTTTTCACATATACATATTATACTATGTCACTTAAAGAAGGTGCAGCTTTCTATAGATAAAAGATTTGTTTTTGCAATACCAGTTGTTTACTGTGTAAAAACATAACAAACACAAATGGACCATAATAAATTAAAAGGTACATAACAGTGAAAACATAATAAACATGTACAAAAGGACTAAAATTTCCTATTTATGATATTGGTTTAGATAAGCGATTAACATAACGTTTATATGCGTTATTGAGTTTAATAACATTTAAGTAACAGCTTTTTTGATCTCTCTCGATATAGAGTTAGGATAAGGAACCAGTTGACAGCATAATGTTGTTTGATATTTATTTGGGTTAATGAGAGCACGCTGTTGCTTTTCATAACATTTCTACGAAGTTCATTACTGATTTTTAATTACTTTACCGGAGTTGTCGGATCCATTGTAGTGTGGGTAATACCACAGATAACATTATACTGTACTTGGTAATACTATATCCGTATTTTTATGTATTACCCACTGTAGATAACTTTATGTACTAAATAGAGCAATTTTGGATCACATTTGGTGGGTAAAATATATAACGTGTAAAGGAAATTAACTTTAGAAGTATATTCAAAAATTTAAAATGTTTATTTGTACTTTTTTATTCTAAATACTTTTTGATTAATAAAGCATTATTATGCTATTAAGCTAAAAATAAGTTTTCATTGCTAGTCAAAATTTGTACGAGAATAAATATTTTCCTTGTAGATCCAGACTTTAAAACTTAGGTACCTACCTAGGTATCCCACAATAGTCGTAGCTTTTATTTGATTCTTACATACTTGCTTATCTAGTTATTTAAACTATTCAGGTATGCTAATTATATAGGACTTAAGTAGATAATGCAATACGTATGCGCATTTTTCATGATGGATAGAGACAAGAGTATAAGTGATATTGTGTGTTTTAAACCGAGTCAGTAATAGCATACTTTAGTATGAAAATATTGGGTTGTTTATTCCTTATTGTCTAAAGTAAAGTTGAAGTGTAGGTATTCTAATTTTATAAAAGTTTATTGTGCGAAATGTAATGTATTTCATATCCGATTTCATAATTTTTAAAACTTGTTCATGAAAATTTCATGTAGCTGTCTCTAATTTATCCTAACTATATTTCTATGTGAAAATATAAAGTCAATGTAGCAAGAAGTCACCTTATTATAATAAGGTATTATTATAAATACAAGCGTATCGAATATGTTCATTTAACATGGATCTTGAACGAAACAAAAAAAAAAACTTGAACAAGCAGTTTAACTAAAACGATATGTTCAAACTACCTTTTCCACTCAAATGAGTCCTGAGGCGAGCGAGCTCTCTGGAGCGACTCCTGCTCCTGCGGTGCGCCGCTATGCTCCTCGGAGATCGGGCCATCTCACTCATCCACTCACAACTCACATCTCACTAAACTCACGATATCGTAAAACTTAAATTCGTAAGGCACGAGCGTCGCGGTGAAGGCACGCCGAGGGACTGAGTGGAGCGCCTCTCACGGTCTCACCTTGCCTGATAAGTGATGATAACATTTACCGAAATGCATTTGCATATACGCGGGGTTACGCGTTTGTTTTCGTGTGTCCGTCGCGGGCTTTGTTTGTTTATGTTATTTTAATTTGCATGTATTAGTTATGGTTATAATATCTTGAACTTGGATACTTGATATGCTAAATCTGGATAAAGACGAAAATTCCATTTATTATTGTTAGCAGCCTACGTACCTACTAGTAGGCAGCTATCCTATATATATATACTTACTAATTTACTAATATAAATGTGAAAGTTTATATGGATATAGCTGTTGTATGCGTTTGTAGCTGAATGACCCAAAACTACTCCACGGATTTTGATGAAATTTGTTAGACAAGTAGCAAGTTAGACGTCCAATTAATAACATTTGTGAAGGTATTTTGTACACCTTGAAATAGTAGTACATACTCATACCTATATACCTCTACCACAAATAACATAATAGTATACAAACACCTCTATCTAACCCACTCTCAGGCATTTATTGTAATTGAACGGCGTTTTATGTAGGATTCACTATAACGTAAAATATTCTTATACTAGTCAAGTAATGACTAACAACACGTCTTTGTTCAGCTATAATGGAAGTAAGGTTTCAAACTACGAATAAGAAAGTATTTGTTATTCGTAGGTTTCAAACGATTTACCTACACCTAGTATATCTATGACACGCTCAGGTTCATTGATTTAGGTACTAGCTACTTATATAATAATTGATACATATTAAACATTGATCGTTAAATAAGATATTCCTATGAATAATGTTAACCTATAAACAGAACTGGCTACTAGGTATACCATACCTACTACGGTGAGAAAAAATTGAGGATATTTCCAGAACGATTGCAACGACTTCGATCGGTAGACTAATTATTTTTTATGTTAGAGGTCAATGGAGCTCATGGTTCGTCTGTTGAAACGATCACTACCACCCATGAATATTTGCTGGAGTAGATCTTCTGCAAATACGCTGCCTGCTTGTAAGGCATAAGGAAATGTTTGACGATAGGAAAAAAGGAATGGACTGGGAAGGGCGAGGAAAAGGACGGGCCTTCGGCTCCCCACTCATCGCTGGAAGCTCAGTAAGAGACTTCGCATGCTGTTATTTCACGTCGATCTTCTGTGGAGCGGTATCTTTGCCGTGGTGAGCTGGTTAATTCGTACCGAAGCTCGCTCCACACAGACCTTTAAAGTTTATGTATATACTAAACAGTTTGTTCGTTTCCGCAGCGAATCGTTTAGAGCAGGTACACGCGTGGAAAACTTCGAAACAAACACGCTCTGATTCGATGAGGTAACTCCAAAAATAAAGCGAGCTTATGAAATCATCTATTAACTGACAATTACCGAGATGTTGCGATAATTAACAGAATTGCAACCTTGATCTTTACGATTGAAAGATTTAATTGTCCGTGGTCTGCTTTTAGGTTGATAGCAAATACTAGATAGTGGAAAAATCCATGGTGTGCAGCTTTAACCATTTATTATTTCTTTGTTAGTAGCTCTTTCTGCTCAGTGCAGCACACATAAGAATTAGATAATTCAAAATACTTAGGTGTAATAAAACGATTATTTAAAACTTTGTGTTTGCCCCGCATTCGCTCAGTTTGACCAATATGTGACCTGGTAAAGATGCAGCAAGTATTCTAATCTTTATAAATAATAAAACAGTGAAGAACTGTGCCTGTACATAGGATGTATTAATAAAATATTAATCGAAGGAGATTTAAAAACAGTAATAGAACGAATTATAGAATTGTTTGTAAATATTGTAGGTGGGTAAACGAAATAAAACAAGCAGTAAAGAACGAGAACAAATTATATATTTCCATTACATTCACATCTTGGCTTACACTAGAAAAGTTGCGACTCTGGAACGCCGTGACTGAAATTTTTCGACGATTTAAGATGATTAACATCTAAGTAAATATACACCCCGAAGGAATTAGATATTCAGAGGTAATTACATAAATAATAATGATTGAATCATTTTGTATTGTAACCGATGGTCTCAAAACGACGAAGGTTCTCCAGAACATAGCTCTTGTTTTTTGAAATGGTGGTAAATATTAAATTATGTACCTATTTTGACGATTCAAAAGCGCTTCTAGTTGAATGAATGAATGGAATATGTTTGAGTTTGTGTTTCCTTTTATTTTTCCTTGATGAGCAGCTCTTGCTAACGAGTAATAAAAATGAAGTACCTACCTGCATAAGTAAAACCAAATAAATGTTTACGTAACGGCTGCCCAACTGCGGAGCTACCAAATTTGTACTTCAGGAATTGAAAAGCGGTTCTGTTTTATCTTTATGAAAGCAATAAACTTTTTATTGTTGAATCTTTTAGTGGTCCCATCTCATTTAAACTAGCTTTAGGACCAAAACGAAAAAGTATTAAGCACTGCGTTAAAAATTGCATAACAGAATTAAAAAAAGGAAGAAGAAAGAATCTTTGATATTTTATAATGCAATTAAGCAATATTCAATAGGATTTCTATATAATTTATCATAATGATAAACATTTTTAGGGCTTATAATTATACGTACTCTGAAATACCATTATACCTACATGTAACGCAGTTGCATTGTTGACGATATAAAAGAATATTTTTACATATACATATTTGTTTATATTTTCAACACAATATATTTTACCATATAACGCAGTAGGTATAAAAATTACACAATTTATGTGACGAAAATTGTCAAGTATGCGTTTTTATTTTTTCAATTTATATTTAACATACGTGTGTTCCATGTAAAGGTGTGAATAAAGAACGCGATAACAGCGCGTTCCAGCCGCGACGTTCCAACCGCCAACACTTAGTCGAAGTAACAGTTAACAATAATAAACTGTTAGAGGTATATTATGTGAAAACATCAACACATCCAAAAACCAACTAGCAGTCGACATTGTAAAGACTCGGAAAGATTCATCGCCAGTAACATCGAATATCACAATAAGTCAGTTGATTGATGTAAACTCTGTTTGCTTGTGGTTTGAAGCGCGAATGTCGAAACCTCTGAAAATAGAGGTCTTTGCCATGTTAAACGAAGATCGCATAGGATAAAGTAGCGCATGCATTCCGTAAAATTATTGATTCCTTATAGAGAAACTGGTAAGCCTTTTTCTGTTAAGCATTAAAAAAGAACCTCATTATTACACACCACAAGATTAAGAGAGCAAGAGAGATGGAGCGCCTCGTGATTAGCAAGGTTTAGTTTGTCATCTGTGCTTGAACATGTTATGCATTACAGTAGCTGCATTTAATTCGAAAGCTAGACTCTTATTTATCACTGCATTATGTCTTGAACGCGCCTCGATGGTGTAAATTATTTACAAAATGTTTATTTAAGAAGTAAAACGCGCACTTTAACAAATACTTTCGAAGCCAAGCAATAACCTCCCTCGATAGTTCTACAGGGAATTCTATTTTTCGGATATTTCTAAATGCACGTGTTTTTAAAAACAAATCATCCGTAAATGTCAATCCATTATCCTGTTAACCTAACACTACGGCAATTGTAAATGACAATAAATAAATATTACTTATATCATCTCAATCATAACAGCTTTAGGATTTTCAGAAGACCTAGTGTTTGTGCCCATCGAATGAAATCTACATGTGCTGAAAGGTAAGAAGTCGACTACATAATAAATATACGTTTAAATTAAACGCTAACACCGAAAGATCTACACATCAATGCTTTAGTCCTAGGTAAAGCTCGATAAATATATTTGTCTACATATCGGAGCTACATGGAGGCGTAAACCGGGGTGTCAAAACTTCTCATTTATCTACCTATCTAATCTTGAGGTTAACATAACAATTTGTCTGTTACAATTCTTTATAGCAGAAAGCAAATACTGTAAATTCTTGCACGGTCTAAAATCGCATGCAAACCTTTTGTAACGATAGATACTGCTATGCCTACCTACAAACAAATAAGCAATGAAATCGAAGCAAATAAATATTTTTTTTACAATTTCAGCTAACCATACTCTGACGACACCAAAATGCTTATCTGCAAATACAACCTGTTTCAACTTAACACTAAAGGAACGGATAAAAATTCGTGATAGAGCAAAAAATTATAGTCGTACCACATCCGATGTTCTGGGCCCAAGTCTGTCAACCTAAAAATGCTTCATTGTCTCAATTAGTTCGTGTCAGAATGTTTTAAAAACCAAGTTGTAAAAACGGAGAATTGTCTCATTGAGATTCATTTAAAACACCATTACTATTCATATGGGACACTATTATGACATGGTAATTGGATTCTTATGGACTGTCAATTGAATCGTAATGGCGCGCCTATTTGCTAAAATAGCAGACTTGGCCCCCCCTGGACATTAATATCTGTCACATGTACACTACCTAGAATAAGCGGTGAATTAGTAAGTGTAGAGCAGCAGTTTTCCTAATTGATAATGATCATCATTTGACTTTAAATATGATAGGTACATATCAAATTTGTACTCTGGGCTGTCAAAGTGACATTTCACGTATATAGACTGTTTGTTAGTATTCTGTGAACCTTTAAACATCACTGTATCAATACGTTATGCTTGGGCGCAGAGCGCTTAAAACTGACGAGTTAAATAAAATACCTTATTAAACGAAAAAACATATAACGATAGCATAATTGTAGGTAGTGTACAACGTTCAGCCGTTGAAAGCAATATGAATTCCTGAGTATTTTAGACACAAAGTTTATCCCCTCCGCTCCAACATACAACCTTTTTTAAATATAATTAATAGGCCAAATATACGAGACATTGAATTATAAAGCTTATTCATGGTTTTAGCAAACGCATGATACAAATTAGCTAGTTAAAATTTATTAAGGTGTCAAAATACAATGTTTCAATAAATATAAATTAGGTAAAGCAATGCTCGCTTCGTAATGATTTGAAAGTAGCAAAGGTTTATATCGGCGTAGCCACAATAGGGCGAAACACATATTGTTGTAAGAGGTTTTTTTTTTTTTTTTT
>NC_052118.1:234507-255303 GCF_012273895.1 Zerene cesonia
CTTGGCGAGGGACCAAAACGCCCGTGTTCCCGAAGGAAGTCGCGCCAGTCTATCACCAAGTGCACCAATGTAACTAGAACTAGGTAGTTATACAATAATGATATTACAATTAAAATAAATAAACTATAACCTCTAAAAATTATACATGAATTATAAATTTATCATGGATAGGATATATCCATGAAAAATTATCCATACTTGATAACAAAATGTAAAGTATCAGTATTTAAAATTAAATAACATGCAATAAAAATATGTTATGCAATAAAATTTATGTTTAAGACTGGCTACCCAATGTCATTATGCTGAAAAAGTCGTTGCTTCTAGTGTAAAAAATATTCTAATAAGTCATGTTTGTGAAGTTTTCTCGATCTCAAGCTGTTATCTCAGCATTTACCAATATTGTCACTTATTATTTATTGAAACATTCAACTCTTAAATAGATTCACATTATTGTTGCTTGGCAACACTTAATTATAGTAAAATACGATTATTTAAACAGTAGAGAAGGTATATGCTCTTTGTTTTCTATTAAAATTAAATAGAGAAGCGACAAATAGATTAAATAAATACAATAAAACGTTCCTAAACTGTTCATTAATATGAAGAATATTTGTACTGATATTATAATAGTTAGTTTTGGCATCACTTTTATTGATAGTAATATCAATAAAAAGGATTCACTTCTGTCAAAAAATTGGAATTTAAAATGTGATTAGTGAGAGGATACATTATAATGTTTTATATCTATACAATAAATTATATTTACTTATCAATAAAAAATTATATTTATACACGCTGTAGAACTTAGAAAAAATAATTAAATGTTATAAAAATTAAACACTCAATGAATTTCACGTTGATGTTCTATGTTTTAGAATAGACAATGCATTCAAATTAACAACTTGGTTAGCCCTCTAATTTGAAATGACACAATTATAAAACATTTAGCAAAATAACCTTCAAAACTTTGGTCGATCATTCGTGTCAATAAAAATATAGATATAAATTATAAACGTGTATTGGTCACAAGACTACACGACAGCGGTCTGTAGTTTATAAATAAACTACCGAATTATAAAAGATAAAGCAACATCCATCTACATACAAAAAAAAGAATAAGTTATTAAACGACACAAAATTTGGTTCAGATCTTGAGTGGTCAATACACGATTACCGATCTATTACAACAAATACGATAATCACTACAGTACATAGAATAAAATTCTCGTAAAATATTCAATATCCGCCGATACACTCGACTGTACGTTAAAATGCGTGTAAAATGATATAGTAGTGCGTATGCGCGCGAGTGTACCGCGTGGTCGCCGGGAGATAGTGGGGGGGTCAACTCAGGAGAGCCCTCTGGGCTGACTCGTGTCGTACGCGCGGATGACGTCCGCCTGCGACACGCTCGCGCCTTCCTCTTGCGAGAACGCGAATCCATCTGTCACAAACAAAACGTTAGTACCAATCCGGGCAGGTCGTCATGCATCGATGCGTGCAGGCATGATGTCCATGTTCGGTGTATCTCGAGTGCTTTAATGTGAATTAAGCTTGTTTTGTTTTCATGGTTTGCGATCAATCTTAAAGGTGGATAAGCCTATTGTCAAATAAAATAACTGTGTCTATAAAATTTGTGGACATAAATTGCTAAGAATCGTGTTATAATTATGTTCATAAATTTAGCCTTTCTAGGAGTGAGAAAGGAAGTGTTTTATTAATAATTATTATTACTATCGTTTTCTGTAAAAAGTTGTCTTACATTGTTCTGGATTTATAGTCACAGCGCGACTATATAATAAAAAAACAAACTAAGATTACTTTTCAAATAACATTGCGAGTTTCAATGTAATTTTCGTTAAATATGTATGACGCTATTTGTAAACAAAAGAAAAGAAAATCTTATTACCTTTATGATTTTCATTTACATGCGCTTGAATGTATATACTACTCAGTAAATAATGACAAACAGTTTGTAAGTGGTCCTTGTACTTAAATAATAGTTGAAATATTTAAACACGCAAGGTTACTTTACAGTAGAGGCCGGCGAAATACTTGAACATTACCTACGCTGACCATTTCGGTCCCTTTAGGGCGGGGCATGAAATGCGGCTTACATGAATTCGGAAAAACTATTTCTCGCTAATGACTAGGGTACGTAGAGTAGGCTAGATGTCAGAAAATTGTAAATAAAATCTACAATGGTCTATAGTAAGTGGACGATTTTGGAAACTCAAACAGAATTATAAATAAATATCCTTGATTAGAATGGTCATCTATAGTTATAATTACATGAACTCTATCTTGATACTACATGCTCGGAATTAGGGACCCCAAAGTGCCTAACTCCGAGCAAGTGCATTTTCTTATTGGACAAATATTTGTCTTTGCGATATCTTGAATGAGAACAAACGTTTTGAGTAATTTGGACTAATTATCCGTACTTTATTGAAAATACTGACATACTTCGTTTTGATAACCATTCTCTCGAATAGAATAACTTTAAATTTGACCAAGATCATAAACAAATCTTGAAAATTCTAGGTGATTTCTCAAGGAACTTTGACAGGATATCGAGTCATAGCAAGGTCCTAAGACAGTTTTGGAGAACAAGTGTTTGGTAGTTAGTGGACTGCATTAAGGTAGGCGTATCTAGATCCTGAAGCGCCAGGTCAGCTAGTAACAGGCAAGTATTCGCCAGCCAGCGGTGCGCTACTCACGCGAGAGCTCGAGCTCCATGTTGGCGCGCGTGGCCCGGCGCCCGAACACGCTGCGCACGTTCTGCAGCAGCCGCGCCGTCTCCGTGAGGCTACACACACCCCAACGTAAGCTTGTGCAGCGATTTGTGCCTTATGTACTTGGTATACGGTTCGCATTCGTATCGCCGGTTCGCTGTGCTTTGCGATTCAGTATTGGCATGATGGTTAATAGAAAAAGGTAGACCATCGTGGTCGCATTTGCTAACTGACAAAATGATGGTAATTGATAGTCTGTGTGCTATTATATTATTTTAAAACAAACATTTTACCCATAAATGTTTAGTGTCATCCGGTATATGTACTGTGTACCATTTGTATCATAGAGTTGAAGTAAAAGAACCAGTGTATACAATAAGTATATGTCATTTCCCAAATACCATTGAAATATTTTCTTTAACACAATACTAAATCCCAACGCACGTTGACTATACTAACGTCACAGGCTAACTACAAATAAAGCGGATGTGTGGGCAAGCACATGCAAAGCCATGCACGCTAGGTGTTGGGCCCAACAGTGGGCTAGGTCATACTTACACTGCGCTAACCTGACGAGGGCGTGGCTTGCGTCCGCGCGGCTAAACACACACGCGATTAGTTTTTGTTGGCCAATAGACGCTTACTGGTTACTACTGGTTTAACTTAAAGTGCCCATTAACATCAAATTGTATTTATAATATTTAGAATTAGGTTTCTCAACACTGTCTTAGTGTGGTTAGAATTGTAAATTGATACAAAATATGAATGAATATTTCAGTTACCATCTCTTTATATACGACAAATTTGTTAATGAATCTTGTTTCTAATGTATGCCACCAATATTCAGAGTCCAGCGTATCTATAATCTCAACTTTCCAATAAACTAATATAAGGAGCAAGACAAGTAAGCGTCTAATGGTCCCTTCCATGTATCCTGGTTAAAGAGATTAAAATAAAAATCATTCCAGAAACCCAAGCCAATGTGGCCCCTATGTTCCTGACGTAATCTTTCCTCACGCTACAATAAACTAGACACTTGTAAATCAACAATTTATTCATAAATACAAATTCACACTCGCTTAAAACTATCTCAAGAAGGCGGACGAGTAGTTAACCCGCAAATTTCCAAAACAAATAAACTAAAAATTTCCATTCGCCTTTGTGAAACACGGAACATAAAACTACATCGTAAGAACTGAAGATTATTACCAATTGTAGAAAAATAAAAAATAAAAATAAAATAGGAAGAAAGAAACAAAAAACGAATTGTGACATTTACAAATGACTCTATATATAATATGTGCAAAATAATTGAAGAAAAAGCTAAAAAGCATTCACTAATGCTACTACTTACATGAGCTCGATACAGTATTTATAGAAAAAAATGAATAATTTCAAGATTGCACTTTCTATTAATCCTAGTTAGGCCATGCTTTAATTGTGATTGACCTAATCAGTGTGTCTCTTTCATACTCAATCAATTTGACAGTAGGAGGAGGGGGAGAAAACATCCCTGATATTGTATTTGCAAAGAATATAAACTTAGTTTTTTCAATGACTTTGTTTGTTCAATGACAAATTACTTCATAACAATTTTCAATTCACTATATTTATCACACAAGTTTCGTTGACATATAATTATATTCGACATCTGATAACTAATTCGATATATGAGGATATTTTATTCTTATGTACAAAAACACCAATATATATAAGTTTCTAAGAGTAACAATCAAACCCCAATTCCTTTTATAATACTATAATGATAGTTGTTTAGAAAAATGCATTATTTTCAGCCCCGAGTTGCCTCAGCAACAACATTAAGTACTAAAAATGATATATTTTCAGTTACTTATCCTAAACACAGATATTTTAGTCTTTAGAATAAAATTGATATTTCATAAAGCTTAACAATACACAAAAATTTTTGTACAAACAACTCTAAATGCAAATTGTACTACAACAAACTAGCAACAACAACAACTCCCTAGCGTATAGGCCACATTTAGCTATGAAAACTCACTTCTACGCATCAGACTTATGATAAATTTTTCACTAATTACATCCAATCAGTCATATAAACAGTTCGATTAGGAACAACAACGATATTAGCTTAATAATAGTTTTAACACATTTTTCTTTATTCTTTACGATTTAGCCTATGGAAGTCGTCTACAGAAGACAAGCTACAGTTACCACTTGACCGCCGACACGCCGCTTACGAGGTACTTCAAGTGGCGCCACCTCGCGGCCAAATCGCTAAACATCGATATAAACAAATATAAAAATATCACAACGCCAATATACTGTATTCGTGTGGAAATCGTGTCGGAATGTACGTCTGATTTAAATGCTAAATCTAAATATGGAGGAACAATTCGTGAGAAAAATAGATTTTTGTGTCGTTTGCTGTCGCTGTAGAGATTGCGCATTGGAATATGTGTGTTTGAGCATTCGTTATAGCTTTTAACAATACATGAGTAGGTAGACAAAGGGAAAAAGTTATCATTTGTACTAAATAAATACTAATGCGTTAACAAATACAATCTTTTCAACGACATCGTGCGCTCTTCAGAATGTACGAGTATATACAATGAGATGGTGTACATTACATCTAGCTTCTAGCCTTTCATAGTGTATTCACAGAATACGTTTCAATAAATAAATTCCATTATTCAATTCCGATCACTCACAACGTGGTAAAGGAGGCCGCAGGACTGCTCGACATAAATATTACAATTAACATCCGATCAGTATAAAATTTGTAAATACATCAGTCGATCGTACATCAATTCGCACTAAAATATCGATAAACAGGAGATTCGACAGGCGAGCAGACGCGTGCCCCCCTCACCCGACGACAGCGAACTGTCATATAACGTGCGAGACGCGGCGGCGCGGCGGGCGCGGGGGGCGCGCGCGCGGGGAGCCGCCGCGGCCGTTCCGTGCGTCGCCATTTTGCGCGCCGCCGCCATTTTGTGTGCCGCCGCCATTTTGTGCGCGGCGCGGACTCGGGCCGTCCTCGGGCGCGACCCGCCGCCGCCACGCGAGCCCGCGCGGGGATTCACTGCGCCACAATCAACGTTCAACGCTACCCTACCGTGCTCACGTGCTCACGTGTGCCTGGTGCGTGCCCGTACTGAGATAGCACTAACTGTACTCAGACAGCTCGTCTGCTACGTGGATACATCGCGCCGGAACGAAAACAACAACACGCTATTGCTACCAAATTGTACGTGGAGTTGTAAATCCATCTTCTAATATAACTATTGTTATTAATAGCGCCAACGAAAACAAACAATAAAACAAGTATTCACTTGAAATTTAAAACAAACATTTTTCTATACATTTAAAAGCTCGTTTAGAACTAAACACATACAGGCGACTATGTTAGCTCTATTATGTATTCTATTAAAAAAATAATAATAAACATCGACACACCATGCGTATTATCTCAGGACGGGTCCGCAAGCGAGTGCGGGCGGTGCAAGCCAAATAAAAATAAACTAAAATCAAAAACTATACTAAAACGTGCACACAAACATTTTATCGTGTTTGGATTTCCCAATAGCAATTTTAAAATCAAAGTATCTATATTACAATACCCGACATATATATAACAAATAATCGTTAACGATCATGACTCTTTCATGTGCCATAATTAAAGTTAATGCCTTTATGTTGTTTATTTAAAAGCTTTTTAATATATTTGTATAATCAGTCGTGTTAGAATACAATAAACAAACAAATGGTAAAATTTAATAATTACCCCGAAATGTATCTTAAAACAACTACAGATTTTAAAATGCTAGAAAAATCCAAATACGATAGGTGTATGTCACTGATGTATTGTTTATCAATTATGTGTATTTTCATTTATAATTATATACTTGAGTGATACTGAGACAGGGAGGGGGCTATACACTAGCTTTATGTAAGAAAGAGATGCTATATATTATGATATCCTTGTCCCTTTTCACCTTAAAAATTTAAGCGAGTACTTTTTTACATGATATAAAATGTAAATAACACATGACACCAATAAGTAAGGAAGAAAATCGCATTGAAATATAAAAATTTGTCTTTTGATATGATATAATTGCATCCCTTCCTACATTAGGATACATCTAATGGTATATATGAAAATCGATATAGTACAAAAAATTATACATACTAATTATATATCACAAAACAAACATAAAAACAATATACAAAACAAAAAGACAATGAGTTGAGAAGCCATCTTTGGATCTTTAATACTTTAATGAGGTTAAAATTATTAAGAAAATATACAAAATCGTTATTAATATCTTCAATGTAGAAGGTCGTCTGTCCGTTTATTTCACACGACTCTATTGCTATCTACATTGAAACTTATGTTATTCAAGATAAAATACATGGCAACTATGGCTGCCCAAAACCACGTTTTATGGACTTAAACATATTTTCCATGTAGTCACCATTAATTGTAATTTTATGTCTTACTAAAATCAAAACTCTCTGTACGTTCTTGTTATTTCTATAACAATGTTTGAAGAAAAATAATTTTGAAGAACTACTTTGAGAAAACGTATAAGATACAATGTGTTACAAAATGGCTTCCCAACACAATAAAAGTAAGAATTGTCACACTAAATGCAGTACTGCGATTACATATGAGTGCGTTAATATACAATATACACTAATTTATATGAACCTATTTAAAATAATGAGTAAAAATAAAATAAAGTTAATAAAAATAAATATAATATCACCATATTTTGTGTATGTTAATTTGTATTATTAATAATTGTAGTTGAATTGTTGTTTCAGTCATATAAATGCATTCAAATTTTATACTTTACTCATAGAAAGAAAACATTGGATACATGTATATAACTGAATATTTATAAGTATATTAAAATAGTTTTTTTCGAACTGTTACATCAAAAGTGTACAATTCACTTAAAAACACGTTGACACGACACCGACACGACATTTAATCGTAAGGGAATATGAAGACTCTTCACTCAACGTAATGTGTAACTTAAGAAGTATACGTGCAACCCGCATATTTCATAACCAACAACCAACCAATTTACCAACCACCATTTATCACCTGTACCCAATTTAACTATTATTATAAATGCAATTAAATCTTGCGAGGAAGAATCATAATATGTAAATGACAATGTAACATTGGACCTGATATAACTTCAGCATTTGCAAAAAGTTTCACTACTGATGCGATCTATAATTTTGATTAGAGTTGTCAATTTTTTTTTTTTTCAACAACCGAACAAAAAATGTGCGATGTTAACTGATTGTTTTATTTCTGACAATGTTGTTGTTTACAGTCTGAGTATAAAAAAAAAAAAAATCGAAATAACTTTTTGCGACAGAAATCCACACAAACGATATAAAACATCGCACCGGTGTCGTGCGGTCGCATAGCAAGCGTGTAACTCACGAGTGTCTCGGGTGCGAGAGCAGCGCGGCGGGGTCGCGCTTCTTTATCTCGCTCTCGCGCACCGCCTCCGTCGTCGTTTTGAACGCCGAGTTGTGGATGCTGGAAGTTGACGGAGCTCTGTGTTAGTGGTGTATAGCACTGGGAAGGGTCTACTATTACTCTCAATTATGTATTCTCCCGATTTGCACTATAACTACAGTACTATGCAAACACCGATTATATAACGCCTCGTTTCTTATCCCTTTTTACTTTTAAACACAACGTATCGACATTTGACGATACACTATTTATTAATAACTTGTACGCACTCAGAAACTCATTACGCAACACTACAAAATTATTTAACGCATTACGTTTCTAATATACGATAACTAAAGTACATGTATCGGATACTTCAACTACAACAGTCACTAAGCCCAATAGTGTGTCTATATGAAACACAAGTAAGTATCCCAAAGGTGTAAGTTGTCGCTAGGCAGTGCGCACACGCACGCACAGGCACGCACAGGTCTGCGTCCCCGCGGCAGCGCGGCGCGGGCGGCGCGGGGCGGCGGACTTCAGTTTTCTCCGCGCCGCCCTGCTCTTGGGGCACTGTACTCTTCCGTAACCAAAATATCCAGCTATTCTGATCCGAATTAAGTTTTTCTATTTATTCTCGCTACTGATGTCCTTCGAGGGCGATCTGACTTGCTATTTTTAATAATCGAACAATCGATATTACGATGTCCCATTTTATAATAGATATGAACTATAAAGAAGATATCAGAAAGAATCTAAGATTATCATCATCAAGATAGAATGCAGGACTAAATAGCATTCCTACTTGTGTTTATGCATTCGTATATATTTTATTGTCCTCAGCTAAATAGGTCGGACGCATTTTTATATATTAATAATTACAGTACATGCATTATTTTTCTATAAATCTCATAATAGTCCAAAGTGCAGTAGGTGCAATGGTGTTGTTAAAGTCGAGAGATGTAGGGATGTGTGGGGAAGACCTTAGGAGCGGTGTGTGGTGTGTGGTGTGTGGTGTGTAGTGTGCGGAGTGGGTGTGTGTGTGGGTGTACTCACACAGTGATGAGCAGGTCGGGCACGAGCGTGGCGAGCGGCACGAGCGGCAGCGCGAGCCAGAACACGAGCGAGGTGCACACCATGCGGTCCATGCCGCGCATCACCGCGCCGATCAGCACCGTCGGGTACAGGTTGCTGAACATTTTCGATTATCTCATTCATTATTCATCATTTATGTGCAGTACATGGTACCACACAAACATGCTAGTCTGCGCGTACTATGCGGTTCAACTGAGAATAGGAACGTCCACGTCCTTCTGTCTCAATTTCATGTCAACTTTCACATTATCTAAATATAAAACAACGTGAAAATATTATAACATAATTTTTAATAAAAAGTAACGCCATCTCACCTGTAGATGACAATGAACAGGATCCAGAGCGCCACCGAGCCCCATATGGACACGTGCGTGACCCACGTCCACGAGTGCGTGGCCAGCCCCGCCTTCAGGCACACCGTCGCCACTACGTACTGCGGGACGGGTTTTTTTTATTTAATAGGAAAAAAGGGCAGCGTCGTCAACGAAACGTCGCCTATATGCATTAGCAATTATGGATGAGAATCTGTTGCCAACCTCAATACATGATTCCAATCATGAACGGTAACGATGCAGAACAGAGAAGGTTTTCGTAGAGAATTGGGCGTAACTTGATATGATTTAAACCAATCTCTAGATTCGTGATAATCGTTGATTTTGGTTAAAACTGGCATAGATTTTCCTATGAGTTATAACAACAATCACAACATTTTAAAATTCATACAATAATACATGTGTGACGTGTCAAAGCGACGACTCACACTGTACTATAATAGTGTCACTGGTGTTAGGTGTGATGTGTTAGTGGGCGTGTGAGGATGTGTGACTCATAGAGGTGATTGTTGTCACTCATAGCGTGGTTTAGTGTCAGTGACACACGTGTGTGACGTGTCAGAGCGCGTGCGAGAGCGTGTGACTCACAAGTTTCAGTTTCAATCGCTATAATTGTTGGGCACGTACAGTTTTCCATAGTGTCACTGCTATTAAGTGTGACGTGAGTGTGCCTGTGCGTGTGCGTGTGTACGAGTGTGCGTGTGTGCGTTTGCGTGTGCGCGTGCGTGTGCGTGTGAGCGTGCGTGTGCGTGTGCGCGTGCGTGTGCGCGTGCGTGTGCGCGTGCGCGTGCGTGCACTCACGGTGTAGACGAGGTTGCCGAGCACGAGGTAGCCGCCGTCGCGGCCGCTGGGCCACAGCACGTGGTGCGAGGTGAGCAGCACGGGCAGCCAGAACAGCAGCACGGAGTGCAGCAGCGCGTTCACCGCCCACACCCAGAACACGCGCACGTTGAACAGCAGCCCCTGCTGCGACGGGATGTACAGCACCGGGTGCTGCACCACGTGTTGCGTTTCGTGTTATATTATAAAGAGTTAACATTATCTTCTTTGCTTTTTATTATTTAAACTCATTATACGACCGACTTGAAATTCTTATGAGTAGTAGTAGTACCACAGTCTAATAATCTATACAGTCATGCAACGTCAACGTAAGGTCCATGTACGCTTCTGCAAATAGATAGCCGACTTTAAACTGGATAGGAATTCATGGCATGCTACTATCTCACGTCGCCCCACTTCTGTGGGGTGCGTACCTCCTCGGTGTTACCTGTGCCCACCCAATTTGTGCCGAAGCTGTTCGACTCCCACATACTACTAAATGCATTTATAATATTCTAATGAGATTGATTTATTTGTTTGTTTGTTTCTATATAATTAAAGAACTACTCCAACGAAGTTAAGAATAGTTTTATCATAAGAAAACTTTATTGCGTGCATATTATGTATGCCTATCAGTTCTCGTCTCAAAATTGTTAAGTGTAGATCAAAAATTTAGGATTAAACGTGATGCTATGATTAGCTGATATGTATTCATGTATCCCCACAAAAAACATCCAAAATTTCGAGAATTCAAATAAATCCAACCGCTCTAATAACCCACTCTCCCACTTACCCTTATCATAATTTCCGGAGAGCAAATCTTATCGAAGAGTCCAATAGCGAAGGGCGGCAGAGCTGTGAAGATGACGTTGTAGAAACCTATCGTCCATCGCTCGAACAGAATTTGACCAGACCTGGAAGTATACGACTTAAATTCTTTATCCTTCTTCACTTCTGTCTATCTCCTAGTGCTAGATTATTTTTATGTTTATTTAAATATTATTCAAACACGTGCGCTCAGGAAATCAGTACTTATTAAATTTGCTTAGCACAAATATGACAAAAGATTCAATGTCTCAACTCAACAAGAAGTGGACACTAATTTTGAAGGGGTTATAACAATGTCATAAATATGTTAAGACCTTTTGGATAAGAATCATTGGAAATATCTTATCGAGACTTATTTCCCATTGAGATGACATATTACGATACTAGCTGCTGCTCCGCGGTTTCACCCGCGTAAGTCATGTAACCCGTAGAAAAATCGAGATAATAACTTGCCTATGTGTTACTCCACTTGTCCAGCTATCTATGTACCAAATTTCACTGTCATCGGTTTTTGCGTGAAAGAGTAACAAACATCCATACATACATCCATCGATACTTACAAACTTTCGCGTTTATAATGTTAGTAGGATTAAAGCGAACTCACCACGCAGAGTATATAGCGAACCAGAGCTCGATGACGTAGAGGCAGATGTTCTTGTAGAAGGAGTAGAGGATCAGCTTGCTGATGCGCGAGTAGTTCCACGCGCCGTGCACCAGCAGCAGGCGGAGGAGGAAGCGGAACTGGTGAGCATATCACGTTATTTTTATCAATGTGGTGAAATGTTTATTGGAGAGAGGGAGGAAAATAGAGAGAAAGTGATATCAATTATTGCATATTTGCAAGCGTTGAATTTCCGGACAGTTAAAGTCCTTGAAAAAAGTTGGTTCGATATTTATGCAAAAAATCTGCCATAGTTTTACTGTGCCTGACAAATACATTGTCTTCTGTTATCCTGCCCAGAGATGTGCAAGATAATTGGTAGGTCGTAGTAGGTCCCTAGCTAGGTAGGTAGTAAGGGTGTCATATATCTACGGAGAGAGGAGTGGTCTGAGGACGGTGGGGCGAGGCATGCGAAGGTTGTCCCGTCAGTGGGGAGCTGTGGGACAGCGCGGGCGCACCTGCGCGATGCTGTAGTCGGAGGCGCAGACGGCCTGCAGCCCCTCGACGCCGGAGATGCCGACGCCGACGGAGGCGCGCTGGATCATCGCCACGTCGTTGGCGCCGTCGCCGATGGCCAGCGTCACCGCGCCCGTCGCGCGCGACACCATGTCCACCACCTGCCCATACGGGGGGGACGTTCATGTCAATTTCTTATCATCATCCTCGTTTGTTCCCACTACAGGGACGCGATATTAATTGAAAAATTGTTTATAGAAAAATAAGACACAAGAAATCGATCGAACAAAGGTATTGTAATAAACACTTCAAATGTACACAATAGGTTGACGTTAATGATGGTGTATTATTTATATATTCAATATCACATTTATGCGAATTATTTTGTACATTACTTATGAACTCGTAAAAAAATAATTTAAATTGTTATCTGTTTATCTATAGTCTCCATAACGATTATTGTTGTTCTATCAGAAGTTTCATCTGCAGTAAAAGTATTATAATACAAGTTATTTATATTTTAGAAAACAAAATATTGGCTAAAATCAAGAAATAATCCATATACTAGTTACAACGGTCAATATCATTGCAAAAAAAAATCCACATATATCAAACCTCAGCCTTCTGTATGGGCGACACTCTGCAGCACACGACCACCTTGCAGGAGACGCACAGGTCCAGGAAGTCCTTCTTCAGGTCGCACCCCATCGCGTACTTGAGCGTCTTGCCGTCTATCACCAGCGCGATGTCGTTCTGCTTGCGCAGGTTCTCGCCCAGCTCTGCGCAGTTCCGGGACAGGCTCTCTCGCGTGCCCTGGGGTATCAATGCTTCCAATATATAGGGGCAGTTGGAAAGAATAAGGTGCGTATGTATTTGAATATTTTTTTTTATATATAGTGTTTAGTCTGATGGTGAGCGATCATGAATATTCGCAGAGATAGTGGCTCTGTGAATGCCTGGCTCTGGGAAGAAGAAGGGGAAAGAAATGACGACTGGAAAGGAGGATTGGACTGGGAAGGTTGTGGAAAAGGAAACGGGTCTCCGGCTCCCCTACTCCCCGTACGAAACACAAAAGCATACTATTATTTCACGCCAGTTACCTGTGGGGTGTGATACTTCCCCGGTGCGATTTGACCCAAATTCATGCCGAGGCGTCGACTCTCTTATTAAAGATTGACTTAAGCTTAAGAAAGATATAAACGTCATATTGCTACACTATAATAATTTATCACCCAGTGCTTTTAAAAATGTCGAATTAATATCCAGCTCTTTTTTAATTATGAAGAAGAAATAATGAAGTAATGGCTCTCACAAGAAAGAATTAGCTTAAGACATATAGGCTCTCCTTGTGCTTCCTGCTTTCTGAACAAACATGTCATAGCATTGAATCCATAACACTTAAGTTCCACTATCCTGACCACTGCCACAAAGGTTAATTCTTTGGAAATGCTGGATGGCGTCTCACATCCAAGCTGTCCTCGTTGAGCAGCACGAGCGGCATGGCGGCGTGTATGAGGCGCGCCGAGTGCGCGATGTTGATGGCCGTCTCCTGCTTGTCGCCCGTCAGCACCCACACGTTGATGTTCGCCTGCAGCAGCGACGCTATCGTTTCCGGGACACCGTCCTGTGGGGTGCGATTTCATTATAAATTCATCCTACTTTGAAATCATTAGTCTTTCATAAATACAGAGATAAGGGAAAATATTTCTCGCGTAGCGGGTTTCGAAAGTATATTTTTCGCATTTGCACACTAAAAACAGTATTTGAATCAGCTATCCTAGATTGTTACTACATTCTGGAATGTATATTTGGGAGTGAGACCATGTACGCTACAAAACGCTCAAATGTTAATTGCACGCAATAGAAATAAAAACGCGAAGTTTTTAACCGTATTAACTTTCATTATTATAATTTGACAAACAGTTTCTTTATATGCAGATGAACCCGTCACCAGACCTGCAACTTATCCTCGATGGCGGTGGCACCGAGCAGGCGCAGGTTGTTCTCTATCAGCATGGCCGCCTCCTCGATCTTCTGCTCCCGGTCGTGTATCGCTATGCTCGCCTTGTGGTACGTGTTTGACCAATCCTGCGGACATTTCATAAGAATAAGTGAGGGACTTTAATAAGTAGATAATTGCTCCATGCGTAAATTATAAAAAGTGACTTAATTTTTTCTAATTTGCCCCGTGTAGGGAACACTGGGGTATGGAGAAGATGACATACATTTATTTCACTAATCACTCACCTCACCACTGTATCAGGAGGATCATACATTGGAAGATTTCCATTGACGACTTTTTTTTGTTTTTTTTTTTTTATTCTTTTAATAAGTGTCTATTATTGGAAGAACTTCATATAATATGTTTTATACGTTATTCAGACCTTGTAGACGTGCTCGGGCACGTCTGCGGCGGCGAAGACGAGCGTGCGCAGGCCGTCGGCGGCGAAGTGCGCGAGGTGCGCCAGCGTGCCCGCCGCGTAGGGCGCCGCCGCGGCGCCGCCCGCCAGCCGCGGGTAGATCACCGAGTCCGCGCCCTTGCAGTACACCTTGATCTCGCCTGCACACGGACAATACAAACAGGAGGTGTACACGAATATCACACAGCTAAAGAGCTTAATAATGAATCAGTTGGCACGTACCGGTGGGCGTGCGCACGACGACGGACATGCGCTTGCGCGCGGAGGTGAAGGCGAGCACGTGCAGCACGGCGAAGTGCAGGCGCTGGCCGCGCGCCAGCACGCTGACGGCGTGCGGCGTGCGCGCCTCGAACACCCAGCCGAACGCCGCCGCGCCCAGCACCAGCGCGCGCTCGTCTGCGCACGCACAACACGCACAACACTCGCACTTTATACTATTTTTTTTTTAATTTTTTTCCTGCCCCTTTAAGGGTTGCCTATAAGCGATAAAACCCCCTTTTGCATACTTTTAATGTTATGTTCTGCTTCCTTGTTTTTTTCTATATGCAATAATGAATTTCATTTCATTACACTTTATACCTTGTACCGGTGTTCTGAACTGAACTTAGCTGCGGTGCTATTGGCAATATTGTCCTCAGATATACAATAGATTTCGTTATGTGGTATTATAATTAAATTAAAGCAACATCTCTTTTCCACTTTTACATTTGGAAGAATAAATTCAAAAAATTTGCTGTAGTATTCAATAATAAATTATAATTTACTATAAATTAATTGGATATGCGTAAATTAACAAAAATCACTTCATCAATAATTATGCCATATATGTCTACAATAAATTTTATTAATAAAAATCTTCAAACAAAAATATTTTATACATATCAAAGAACGAAAAGGGGTCTAAAATAGATCCCTGCGGCACACCAATAATGGTCGAAGCACCGCAAAAACTTTCTGTAATCACGAAAACGGTTTCTATCTTATTCTGAAAATATAATAACCTATAAATTCCATAGTAACTAGAACTTCCCACAATAAAATGGAATATTCTACACAGACAAATGCTTCGGAGAGGTCACAGAAAATCCCCAAAGCATTTCTTGAATTAAACAATTAACAAGTCAATCTGAGTTTGATGCGATTACATCAAAGCATCTCACCAGGTGAAGCAGCATGATAGTTGATCTTCCCGTCCACCACCTCGGGTATGACGGTGTGGCAGACGGCCAGCATGGTGAGGAACTCCGCTATGTCGTCCGCGCTGGAGTGCTCGCGCAGGTTGTGGTACAGCAGCGTGTCCTCCAGCCGCTCGTTCGGCGCCGGCTTGTTGTATACGATCTGGGAACGCCATGAGATAGTATTTGAACGAGTTAAATTGTTGGGAATGGGAAAGCGTCTATTCAACAAAATATTAAAAAGAAGAAGTAAATGAAGGCCGTTTATGTCTTTTTTTTTTAGATTGGAAATGACTGCTGTAGTTTTTTGATATTTTGAAATTTTCCGCAGCAGGCCCAGTTATCTCTGACATTGTACACACAATATACTCATAAAAAATTATTCATACTTTCTCGTAATCCATACTTTTTTTATCGGTACACTTTATTGAGAAACTATAGTATTTCATTATCTTTCAATGTCTCGATGCGTTCTCAATCACAAAAAATTATTCCATCCACACAAAAAATGGAAAATTTAATTAAAAAACTTGGCGCACCAACACACACATACACACACACACACACTCTGCCACTTATTACACTTATAGGCAGCCGCAGGCGGGCGCAGTACCTCGGCGATGGAGCACTTGTGGAAGTCCATGACGTTGCAGGTGAGCGTGCCGGTCTTGTCGCTGAACACGTAGCGCACCTGCCCCAGCTCCTCGTTGAGGTTGGACGTGCGCGCCATGGCCGGCGTGTCGCTCTCCGCGTGGTACATCTCGCTGTCCATCGCTATGAACTTGGCCTGTCCACGTTTGCGGATAATAATATAATATACATTATTTGTTTATTTGCACGTAAACATTGAATGGAAAACAATAATTCGTTCATTTTCAAATTGGCATGGAGCATGAAACGCCTTGCAACACCTTGCGGTGAGTAGCAGGTGTTTCAGTTTTACAGCATGTTCAACAGTCATTTAACAGCATGAAAAGTTATAAAGTTTTAATGTCAACTAATTTGTCGTTATCAAATCATCTCTTTGGTTTGTCATTATACTATTAAAATTGGTCACATCCAATTTATGACTATGCCAACAGTTGCTTAGCCTACATTTTTTTTTATTCTTACTATAGCGACAACCAAAATACATCATCTCTGAAATATTTCATCTGTATAACTACCACGGTTCATGAGACACAGCCTAGTGACGAAGTCTTAGGAATAGAGTCCCATTTTACCCTTTGAGTACGGAACCGAAAACAATTATGTGAAAAACATGTTTTTCACTGTGGCAATATTGAAAAAAAAAGGAGAAACGAACCAAATATTGAAAAATAAAGTGAAATATATAATAGACTAACTGCGCCCCGTGGTTTCACCCGCACATGTCCGTATCCCGCAGGAATATCGGGATAAATAGAAAGAGCAACAAACACACACGCACATCCTTACAAACTTTCGCATTTATAATAGTAGGATTAGTAGGATATAATAGATATAATAGATTAACTTACTTGAAAAAATCTGACAATTTCAGCAGTTACTTGTAGAGATATGGGTATAAGATTATTGTATAATATTAAAAATGTCAAAAAATTGAATCCGAAGTTTGCATTCTGGGCCTCTGCAACAAACATTCAATCGTTAGAAAATACATTTATCCATAAAATAAAAAAAACTTTTCTATTTCTAGATTTAAAAAAAAACCTTTTATGACAATTTCTTATCTTCAACATTTATAAATACACTGTATGTGTTGATTGCACTAACCTTCCAATGCGATATACCAGTCCGTATTGCTCCGCCGATGTAGCCATAGTTCATTGAAGGCGGCACTGATCAGCGACAAAACTATCAATATTATGAACAGCATCAAAATGTGCGTGTTCGTTTGGCGGTCGATTGATGAACGTTTTAACGGTGCTGAAAGTTTAGAGAGAAATTTGAAAGAACTAGATAAATAAGCATTATAAGATGAAGTAAGATCTTTAATATTAAATAGATCAATAAAAGTTCCTTATTGAAATAAAAAAAGATTTAATCAGAGATACACAATCTCCGTGGATCAAAGTATCAAATCCTTTTCCTTTTCCCAACGATAAGCCACCTCCTTCCAGACAATCTCCTCCATGAACACAAACTCACCCTTAGTGGAGTTCTTCATCAGCTTGGTCTCGTGGCCCGTGTACACGACGGCGGCGAGCACCCAGCCCGTGTTGCGCAACATCGCGCCGCGCTGCAGCATCTGCTCCAGCCCCAACGGTATGGTCCTTCAATACAATTTCGGACACTTAAATATCGAGAAATACCCGTTATGTTTAATGTATTTCACTTTTTCATTTAGAAATTAAAGACTTTAACGGATCTTCAACGCGATTCATTTATTATATTATTTACATTGACACGTTTCGAACACTTTACAGCGAGCGTGGATACGGATATGGATACGACAGTTTTTCATACTTTAAAGTATTTTTTGGTTCTTTACTAGTGACCTGGTTCGGAAATCGTGTTATTAGATTATCAGGATTAACTTTTAGTGAAAATTATTATAAGGTTAAATGAAAACACTTTAAGTAAAATTCAAATGCATAAGTGTTTGGTCCTTCGAGCCGGACACACCTAAAATTCCTCTGTCAAATTACTCACTTCGAATTAGTTTCCTTTAGCATTCCGTTGAACTCATAGAGGTGTCGGTTGGGCGGCTCGCACTGCAGCGTGGCGTGGAAGGCGGCCATTTCTGGCGCGTTCTGCAGCCGCGCGGTGTCCGGGTGCGCCTGCCGCGTCTTGAGGTTCGTTTCGCCATCAAGATTCGATGTTTCGATGAACGCAATGCCTTGCGGTTCGCTGGAAATTTTTATTAAGGATCATATTTTATAGTCCATAGCTATATAATCCATACAATCAATTGTAACGGTGGTTACAAATGGTACGGTAGAGTTCAAGAGTTTTTTGTAGTAAACTTTCACCGATAGAAAAATACATAACACACATATTATATATTATATACAATACCTGAGTGACATAATTTATTTTATTTAAACCGAGGCTGTTTGATGATATTATTTAAACGTAAAATATCTGGCCAAATTATATAACCATGAACCGTCGAAAAGTATTAAAATTCCTACATGTTAAAAGGACGAGTAGCTCGAAAGCAAAATGTGAAATAACTAACGCCCACAAGCATTTAAAACAAATAATTGCAAAAAAGTTTAGCCCATAGCATAAATAACGCGGTCAACGAGATAAATTATAAAAAGATTTAAAATAGGAATAGAAGATAAACCTTTTTATAGATCAATAAAAATAGCTTAACTGCGCGGAACTTTTCAAGTCTACGAAACTTCATTACTTTACGTCCAAAGGTCAATTTCCTGGATGAAACAGGATGACTTTCCGGGATTTTGTCCTATTTATTTATTTGGTGAACTAATAATAGATCTATTAATTCTTGTTCCAAATAAAAGTAAAGTCATTAACTTATTATAGACAGACAAATAGGATAATTTTCATAATTTTTGTTTTATTCTTTAACCGGAGACCCGTATCCTTTTTTCCTTACCCTTCTCAGTCCTTTCGTTTATTCCTCTCGTCTACCCTTTCTTAATCCCTTCCCAATTTAAAGTCGGCAATCCATCTGTAGAGGTATAAGGTCTGCACTTGACCTTACGCCTCTTCAAATGTTCATGGGCGGTGGTAGCGCTTACCATCAGGCGACCCACCAGCCCCATTGCCGACTAAGACATAAAAAAAAAAGTTTGCAATCCACGTTACGTATGTTCATGGGCGGTGGTAGCGCTTACCAGCAGGTAAACCCCCAGCTCCATTGCCGACGATGATAAAAAAAACAAACTGAAATTTTCTGTATTTCTATTGGTACATTTTTTTAATAGACGTCCATACAACGCTACAGTTTCCCCTAGCATGCGTGGAGGTCAACGTGTACACATCACATGTCCGTGGAACAATCACAAGGGACTGGACAATCAAACAAGACATAATTACGTGATGGACATTGGCTATAACGCTGTTATTTTGGTTTTAAACATTGAAACGTAACTATTTGCTACGTAATATAATTTAAAAGCATATGTTTAAGGAGTCTAGGTGATTGAATAAATGTTTGAGTTTAAATTAATAAGGTGTTACTAAAAACCCACTTTTGAACTTAGAATTATTTGTTATAAGAACCATGTAATATTTATGTCGTACAAATTACGCTCAACACTCGTCATTACACCGCATGTGTTCTGTTTACAATTAAATATGTAATAACTTAGAGATTTATCACATCCTTAATTTCATTTAAAATGTATTTTTCAAAAATATGTAAAATTTTCTATTAGGTACTGTATTAATGTATAGCATTATATATAAAAAAGCAGTGGTGGCTCAGTGGTGAGAACCTTGACTTCAAAATCGATAAGTCGGGGTTCGAGACCGGGCGGAGCGTGCAGGAAATAAATTGATTTTTCAATTTATCTGCATATGTGAATAACATCACCACTGCTTAAAACGGTGAAGGAAAACATCGTGAGGAAACCGACATGTCCAAGAATCAAAAGTTCGACGACATGTGACATCTGCCAACCCGCACTTGGCCAGCGTGGTGGATTATGGCCTGAACCCTCATAGGAGGCCTGTGTCCCAGCAGTGGGAACATATATGGGCTGATAATGATGATTATATATATTATTAATACATATATGCTGTGTTCACCTTTAGAAGTTTCAGCACTTACTAAATGATATATATCAAAGGCATTTATTTTTGTATTATATGTAGCGCTATGTCCAGTTTGGTGGAACTAATAAAAA
>NC_052118.1:256303-258537 GCF_012273895.1 Zerene cesonia
CCAGGAGATGTGAATAGTGACTTCAGCACTGCTGAAGTCACTCCATCTAAAAACTCTGATACACAAGACCCCCCGTTAGATATAAATTAGATGTTTATGCTCTTCCAGTTGGAATCCATTTAGTGGCATTCACAATTATCCAGCACACTTCATCAATTACATGTCTATTCAAAATAATTTCTATTCATCCATATGAACAGCAGCATAAAACACACTTTATTTTCGCAGCCTACAGTGACGACGTATCTCATTAACATTACATCGGATCGATATCAGCCCTCTATTTACAAATTGTCATTGATTTATATCCATAATCGTATTGTACATTTTGTAGCCTTGTTCAAGTATTAAACCATTGCGTTTCACGAAGAAAGTTAATCGCATTAGACGTGCCTTATTGTGTTGGGAGGTCAATTATGAAGCGTCTGTATAAACAATGGCATTTGTATTTTTTACTGTATTAGCTTTATCAATACATTGCTTTAACGTATAGTGAATGGGCCTTATCTATCGTATGGATTTGTTAATGACTTGAAATAATTATTTTTGTATACCTAATACCTTTAAACATAATTTAGTACCTAATGCCCCAAAAATAAACGCTCTATTTTGAATTACAAAAAACAACCACCCCAACATATCAATCTATAAATGATATAGTTTTTTTTTTATGTAACTGCTAAGTAATTTTGATACGGGAAATTTTCTGTATAAGGAAACTTTTTGTAATGCAAAATTTTTTACAATAAAAAAGGCTTTAAGAGGAGCACACATCGGTGATATAGTTGAGTAATCCTGTGACAAAGTACGATAATCGCAATGTACGACCTAATATCCGAAATGTGGGGCATAAACAGTGCGAGGCGGCAGGCAATAGGCGTATATCGGTGTGACATGAGATCACAGCCCCGGGCGATCTGCCAGCTGCCAGCTGCCCGCGTAAACAATACAGACTCACGCTCGCAGAGCTCAATTAAAAACGTTGTGTTTACAGAACACTGCGAGCTGGCCAGCTGGATACAATTTCAAATAACAGTTGTAGTTATTGACTTCGGATAATATTTCCAAAACGACAAAATCTTGTCAGACAAAGGTCAGCCATAAAGTTCCCGCTGCAGCGTTCAAGTTGCACAATTTTTAAATAAGAAAGGATAACGAAACATCAAATTGTAAACCTTCAGTGAGCTGTGAACATTTATATCAACCCAAACTGATGACTTTACCGATAGATGACCATTATATTCCTTTTTGGTTTTCTGCATGTGCAGGGAATATTAAATCAAAGTCTAAACTGTACATGCTAGTAACAAATTAAATGCAATCAGGCATCTGGTAACATACACCTGTGTAAAAGATTTATTAGTTGTCGAGAAGAATAATACGTCTCGATAACGCTGGTAAAGTTGGTTTCGTGTATGTGAATTGTGGACACCAGCATAAGAATAATAAAACAACATATTATAATGCATTGTAATGCATAAAATAACGGTGTAATTTTTTATTCCAAACTTTAATCAACATTCTTTTCGTAGTGTATTATGTATTAGTATCGCGTTACGCTTCAGTATGTTGTTTTAATCTTCTTCCCTTATTACCTTCCTTTATTTCTACCTAATGTAATCTGGAAGAGGTCACTGATAAGTGATAGTGCCTTTTGTATTGTATTAATTCCGCTTTTGTATAAAATTACGTATAACATTGGTACAGTATAATTAATTAGAAAATATACTTTTGCCACAACACATTTCGTTTATTTAGTTTACTTGTGTGTTAGTGATACTATAATTACCCACCTATATTTGGCGGTGGATATCCTGTTGCTGACAAACTTCTGCGGCTGCACGCGGTTGATGAAGATCACCCGGTTCTGTTCGTCCGCCGCGCCGTCTGTTATCCCGGACGTCGTGGCCTCGTCCTCATCTGGATAAATATATGAGTTAGTTATTTGCGATCAATGAGATATAAAGGGGATCAATACGAAACGATAAGGTCGAGGTTGTGGAGGGAGGATAGAATCCACGTTGAAATAAATGACTCGAGATTGTGGTGAAGCAATCAAGGTTTGTTCTCACGCGAATTTTCATTATTTCTTCAAAATATCAGTTACGTTAATGATCTCACAAATTCAAGTATTTCAATATGTCGTTTCCCTATTTTCACATTATACCTAGTCTTGCCATAAATATTGTAATAAAGAAAAAAGAAAATTGTTAACTGCAAATAACATTTATTAC
>NC_052118.1:259537-272484 GCF_012273895.1 Zerene cesonia
CAGATTCGAAATTCAAATGTAATATTTTTTTATAATTAAGTGTAACAGTATTTATGGCCAGACTAAGTATTTCAAAAAATCACAAACTATAAACAGGTATAGATATTATGACTATGAAATTTGCTAATAAAAAATATTTTCGAACAATATGACTCCATTGCCATTTTATGTACATATGGAGCTGCTGCTGGAGAGAGCCAAACGAAAGTTCCTGCTCTCGTTAATTAGATTAGCGCGGAGGCAGAGATGCAAATGGGAACTTTGATGTGATATGAATAATGATATAAATTATGCTTTATATGCGCAGTTCATTTTCTGTGACATTATTTAGGTCTTGCTGCATATAGAAGCCTATACAATATTCAAAACTGTTTTATTTCGTTATGTAGCTTGTTACAAAAAATAATGAACTGTTAACAAGAAATGTAACCGACTTATTAAAAATATATTAATTTACATGGGATTAGCTCAATTAAAAGGAAGAGACATCAACACAAAAGAACTTTCCACATATTAATATTAGGATATTTACAAAGCTTAGGCATTTTATTATAAAACTCATACCAAATATGCAGATAACCATAAAAATACATTAAATTCTTGTTAGCGCATATTTTGATATATCATGCTCCTGCAGGCTGCAAGCCACTGGAAGACGATACATCGTGTAAGGTCGGTGTGGGTAGCTGTCTATTTAAATATAGTTCCTAATGCAATCATAGTATTAGAGGGTGGATCGATGATCGGGAAGCCCTTCAACTAATACATGTAATCATATAAAGTGATCTTTGTTGAACTTTCATATATGTAACTGTTACGGTTCTGACACTGTTCACAGTATATTTTTAGAGTTGATTCTTTTATTTTCTACTCTTCAATATTGTGTTCTTTAAGTATATCTTTTCAGTGCATAATGTATCGCTTAGACATGACGAAAGAGTCAATTTACTTCAAAGGTAGAAATATATTTTCTCATCGATTAGATAAAACAAAGCAAACCAACTCCCCCTGTAGAGGTTTTAGTGCTGAGCCTCATAAAAGGTTATTAGTATCCATGTCTTTTTTTTAATGGAGAATGCTTATGCATACCCATGACTTTCGGGTAAAGACCGCGGGTTATGTCGGACCCCTACTGCCTATAAACCATAATTTCCATGCGTGCTCTATCCATCTTACCGTCAAAAACATTAAGTTCAAATCCAACATTAGAGTCCAAAATTCCAAATGCTCCCTTATAATCAAATGAGCGGAATAAATCACATGGTCCTGACCGTGACTCCGCACTCCAGCCATGTTCACGACGTAATTGCAGTTGAAATGTGCCGCAACCTTGGCAGGGACATTAAGGCAGTCTGCATATAGGGCGCAAATATTTTAGTGCGCGTCTTAAAAGGATGGGAGTGACGCACTACTTGTGTTAAGTCAACTGCGAGTCAGTTCTAAGGTTAGACGTAAAAAATTACATTGCTAAAATATTCTCATTTAATTATGTGTTTTGTTAAGAATTAGTTATATATAGGTAGGTGTATATAGGTAGGTGACTCAACATGACGTAAGCTATAACAAAATATTTTGATGCGCTCAACTTCTCAACGGGAAACAATAATTTAAACGACGACATAATCTAATGTCGTCTTAGTCTTAGATTTTAAATAATTATTACACTATAGTATCTATGGAAATAGATTGGAGTGCAAAGGCATCGCAATCTTTAAATCTGCATATAAAACTGAAGCGGCAGCAATTTTCGCATCTTTATTGCCTTTAAAAGATTCCGATCATAGAGCAAATATCGGCCATCATAAATATCACATGTTAGCCGTTGAAATAGGTTTAGTACCTTTTAAAAGAGCTGGATGACTGCCAAATAAAGTGGTTTCGCCGCGTTTAGAAGGGCGAGATGACATTAAGAATAATGTGGAATAAATTCATGGAGCTTTAGATTACATATTAGACTTACTACATTTAGTTAAAATTATTTAAAGGATCACAAAGTACTTTAATTACTTAAAGTACTTTCAATGCAAAACCAAAATTTGTATGCATAAATTCGGATGGGTTTGCTCTGAAGTTTGAAGCTACTAACGCAGCTATATATATTCGGCATTAACGATACAATTATGTGTAACATGTTTTGAGTTTTGCTTCGTATCCCTAACCCATCCATCATGACATAACTACGTAATCCTATAGTCTGGCTACACAATAGAAAATAATTATACTGGGTACTTGTTGGTCTATTTATGTGCCTCCAAGTCGTAAATCTATTACTTTTACTACTTCACTGTAATTTTATTTAGAAGGATTTACTTAATAAAATCTACGTTTGGCGCTTAAGAAAGTAACTTACACCTACCATTCACATTAATATTTTCTGAAACTCCCAATTTGATTTTATTTTATTTTTTGTTTTATTGTTCTCATTCGTTGTATTACTGTTTATTCACGGGCGAAGCCGCAGGCAAACAGCTAATTGACTTTATAAAATTTAGACTTCATTAAAACATTGAGATTTGAAAAATAATACCCACTCCTGTTTCTTTTGAGAAATAACAATATTTCTCTAGGACTAGGGGGAGAGGTCATAGTGTAATATATCATTTTATGGACACACATTTAATGGATAATCATGTATCTTAACGGTATAACCAAAACTTTGAGTTTTTATGGCAGAGCAAGCATAGGAGCAATTGAGATACTTGATGTGAAGGAATCACCACTGCTCATAGAAGTTTCATTGGAAAATATAAGATTTTTACTTAACATTATTGCAATTGAATGTTAAAAATAATAAACTTTCATAATTCACATACCTATATGAGGTGTGGTTATTGAACCACAACATAGATAAAATTGTTTATCAATATAACACACTATATACATACAGGAAAAGAAAAATTCAACAAAGGCAGTTTTCCATTGATATACTTCATATTGCTATACTTGAAATAACATTTCATATTGATTGAGACTGTTGTTGATTTTCTCAATGGATGGTATATAAAACCGAAAGAAAGCAAGAAATTCAATTGCTGATATAATTTTGGGCAGCTGAGAGGTCAGGTGTTGCCACCTCATTCTTCCTATTAGTCATTGTTGATTTTTTCTGTATTAAAAATTCCTCATGTAAGTGTGTAAATGCTATTAAACTAAAAATAATGTCATATGATCAATGATGCACGAAAAATTGTGTCATTACTAACTAGTTACTTGCCATTATGAATAAGGTATATCATGGGTACAGCATAAGTGAGGAAAAATAATAACAAAATAAACAAAGAATATTAAATGAATAGATATGTATTAAGTACATCATACCAAATATTTGTGTCATATATTTTTTTTTGGAACAATATTAAATGAGTTAAAAAACATTAAAAAGGGGTACCACCAAACTTACTCAACATGGTTGTGTAGTTGCTATAAAGATTTTTAAATAATATCAAGACTATATTTTTTTGGAAAAAATAATCCTACTATCCTACTTAATATTATAAATGCGAAAGTTTGTAAGGATGTGTATGTGTTTGTTGCTCTTTCACGCAAAAACTACTGAACCGATTGCAATGATATTTGGTAGATAGAGAGCTGGACAACTGGAATAACATATAGGCAACTTTTCCCTTATCCCGATATTCCTATGGGATACAGACGTACGCGGGTAAAACCGCGAGGCGCAGCTAGCGTTGTATAAAAATAGTTTGAATGCTCAAGAGTTGCTTCAAAGTTGCTTTCAGAACACCAGAATTCTGTCAAAGTAATTAATATCATTGCACAAAGTCACACCTGCACATAAGAAAAGATGATGACTAATATTGTACAAGGAAAAAATGAAATTGAAATACTTGTTTTTCAGTTTGCAGAAATGAGAAATTTATTAAATTAGTATTATTTATAATACAAGGTTACTGTCTATACAGTTACCTTGTATTATAAATAATAGTAGTGCTAAATCTTGAATTTATGTTAAAAATGTTTGTTTTATGAGGGGAATTTTAAAATCTTCCAAGATGTTAGATACAGTAATGTAAAGCGTTAACTTTAATAAAAGAATCTATCTTATCTAGAATAATAAACTTATTAAACAAGTTAAATTACAGAATATCACTCTTTAAACATGGATAACAATAAGGAACGTTTTTAACCCATTGTAAGTGGAAATTGAGTTGGTTTCCAAATTTGACATTTTAATATGAGTATTTTCAAATACACCAAAACATTTCTCGCTAAAGAAATGTTTAATCAACATTGATTGAGAAAAATAAATAATGTGAATTAACATGTATAAGAAACAAGGAAAATGCATAGTCAGTTTATGGTAATCTTCACTAGATAACGTAAGAAAATATTTAGAAATTAAGTTTCCTAGCGACCACACTCGCTGTATAGTGTTCGAAACGGTTAAATAATATAATGAATGAAACTCATTGAAAATCCTTTAAAAAGTCTAATTCCTAGATGTACAATACTCTGTTAAAACAAAATTTAATAAACTCAAACTCAAAACTCATAAAAATCAGTTGATATAAGAATTAGTGTTGAAACCAGAACCACAAACGTCCACCAATTTGTGTCATCTGTTCCAACAGGTCAGAGAATGTGCCATGAAGCATAATGGGGTCAAGTGTTTGGCAATTTCTATTTATATAAATAATAAAAAAGTCCACAATTATATTTTATATTGTTTCCAGGGTTTCTTTTTTTATTGTGTAGGTACATTCTATAGAAAGTGTGTCAGGTGCATTAAGATCACAAGAACAATAAGAATGTATTTAAACATTATTTCTATTCTTATAATAATTTAAACGCATTTTACCTCTGTTGTAGTATAGAAAAAATTGTGAAGGTTGTATTATAATCATGACCAGACGTTTCATAGACATCTTTTAAAGAACACTTTATATTATTTATGTATTTAAACAAGTACCATAAAGTTAATTGTGACTTACGTTGGTTCATTTTGAGGACCATCGCTCGGTAAAAACGCGAGAAAGGCGCCATAACGTTATGGTTACCGAAGAAACCTGTTACATATTCCCTTAAAGCCATTCCACTTGCACCGAAATCCACAAATAAATAAACAAGTTCACGGTCACACTAATTGTTTATACACTAATATAATAAATTTGACACTCATTATCACCGGGAATCGCTGCGAACATCAAAAAATATACACATAAGCTGGCTTGGCATGATCACTCGTTATGAATAAATGATAGCAAATTCGTTCGTGATTAAAAAGCTGATGCGCTTATTGCATCCTTAGTCCAGTATCTTCAAAAATGTTTATGTATCGAAATTTTGTGTTGACATCACGAATAGTCAGTATGACCGATCGATCTGCCTTCTACCGCCCCGCTACGAACACTAGTGATGTCATTTTCCATTATTGTCGATATTTTTCACGATGTCATTGTCACTGTCATAGAATATGTCACTCTTGTCTCTGCAATTAGTCTCTCGATTGTGAATTTTAATAAATTAAAAAAAAACCAAAAAAGGGTTATGAATTTAGTTTTAAATTAAACAAAATTCTCATTAGACTTTATACGACCAAATTAGGTAGCTGTTAATTGTTCTTGCTGACGCACCTACTACTTATGTAAATGGTGTGGTGCAGCAGCGAAGTTATCGAATTTCTTTTTTTCAACATTCAGTACGTTGTTTTATTATATAGGATTTTTGTTTTACGATACGAGGAAACACAAGGTGTATAATTATAAATCTGACTGATTATATAAAATAAAAATAAAAAGTATGTATATGAAAAACAAAAATTTTAATCTAAATCTTAATTTAAATGTTGATCATCTCTTCTTCAAGTTTTATCTTTAATTAGTTGTTGATTATTAGTTATTACATCATCAAATCGAGTCACTGTCCGGTTTCTTCTTCAGTTTAAAATTAATAATATTCCTTAACTAAATAATTTTGTTTCAGGTACTATTAACTTGACCATATAGGTAGGTTCGGTACCTACGTATATATTCAAGTATATAATACTTACGATGTATCATCAAATAAAAAAAATGTTCTTTTTTATTTGAACCGCTAGTATAGAACCTATAATACTACATGTGATACCGTATTATCTGTTATAATAACAGTAGTGAGTATACTAGGCTCTTTCATAAAACTTGTCATTTTGAATTCCAGTTATGAAATTCAGTAAAAAAACAATTACTCTCGTACATTATGAGCGAAAATAAACCAAATACGTAATAGCAATAAACGAGTTATATTCGTATCTCAAATTGCATTTAGCATTATAAGTAGCTTAGTTATGAATATATTTAGATGCATTTAAGGCGAAGCGCGATCGATCGCTACGTCGGTCTTCGCAAGGCCAAGACGTTAGCACTTACATCTGTTATCTCATTATCTAGGCGGTACCACTTAACCTATAAGCCCCCTGTATATTGCCAGCATCTGCCTTTTATGAACGGTCCAGATTATTATCTAACTTTTCTAGCAGTTACACGTTTTACGCTTTCTAGTTGTTTCAGTTTATGAGTCTGCAGCGACCAACGCTTTTTTCAGCCGACTTAAAAAATTAGGTTCTAAATTCTACTGTTTTTTTTTGTTTTTCACCTCAACTTTTTACTGAATGAACTGATATTAATGACTATTTTTTCCAACAAGTAAATGCAATCATTTAATCTCTATTAAAAATATTAAAATTAAGTATTATTGGCCTAAAGAATTAAAAAATATATTTTTCATTTCTCAGAAGTGCCTATCTAAACTTAAAAAATTTCAAAAAAAAATTAAAAATCTCTAATTATATTATTATTCAATTTACAGTTAAAGCATTTTAAAAGTTATTATATAAACATCGCTTATTTACATTAAATATTCATGTATGTCTGATGACTAATAGCTATAGTTAAATCCAAGCTGCTCGCTGCTTTCATAATATGCAACAAAGGATCAATAAACAAGACAGAAGATGATACCTCTATAAGATATAACATGAGAGTAATCCTTATCATTGTCCAAGTCACCTTCGACCGCACAGGTGTTGTATGCTGACAATAGTCGCAACGGACAGAAAACAATAGGGCATACGAATTAGGTCACACACAAAGAGAATAGACATAAATTAACAATTTCAACACGAGTTCAGTTGTTGATCACGTATCAATTAATTCGCAGGTACTCAAAATAGAACGTAATTATTACTGCGTCCCGTGAATCAGCTATGCAATGATTTTGTGGTCCTCACGTTTAGTTTGAACTTTGCAATTTGTGGGAATAGAAGATAATTAGGTGCTGCGGTTTGTTCTTGTTAATTTGTTTCTATTATATCGCTTCTAGTATGAAGTACAAAGCTAAGGATAATAGGAAAAGCTACGACTGAAAGAACTGTTGTCTCGACTTCAAAGAATAATTTAATTATTTAAGTTTTAGTGCTCATTCGAATTCGTTTAATGATTTTTTTTCTAAAGATGGGAAATACCTAGCTACGTATTGAGGATAATTTTTTTTAAAATAAATAATGTTTATAGCATTATTTATTTTTAACCAAACCAAAAACCAAACAAAACCAAATTACAGTAAGATATATTTTGTGTTAAAATTTATTAAAAGAACCCACAAAAATCTGGGATGCTAGATAAACAAAGTATATTAAATAACAAACAACAAGTTCTATAAATTAACCGCCAGCAAAAAATTGCAATAAACGACTTCATAGCAATTAAGCTCTGATAGACGATACTGTAATATAATTGGCTGTAATTAAATTTTATTACACGTAGCTTCAGTGTAAGTACAATATTAATAAAATATTAAAGAAAAGTGATCTTTTTTGACCTCAGATAACAAAGATGTACATGTTGTAGGATAGGTTATTGTTTATCAAAGAATAGAATTCTTATTCAATAACTCATTATCTACAAAACTACATTCTCACTACAGAGTGGTCTAATTAAATTACCAGTTCTTTTACAATTAATTACTTTGAAAGACCACATGACCCTGAATCAGATACTTCCACTAAAGAACACCATTTCATCACTCACCGAGCTGTGTGAACTTTTTCAAAATCGACTGCAACCACAGCATCGTCTATAGTCTAGCGTAGCAATGAATCCATCCTCACACATTGAATCACAACGCAGTGAAATAGAAGTCGATCACGTGGGCCACGTAGAACAGCAGGCAGGTGGCGATGTACATCATGATAAGGATCTGCACCAACATGGTGATCGCGGAGCCGTGTGGTCGAGACTGGTGGTCGTGGTTGAATTGCTTGCGGGCTGGCGGCGGCCTGCGCGGACTCGCCGCCCGTTCTACTGAAGCCCCACCGGTTCAGGGTAATGTTTCGTATTCGTTCGTATGATTTTTCTCTACATGGTGCTAGTTAGCAACGATTCCTATGCTGTTAAATTGCTCTAATTGAGTTCTATATTGAGGTTAAGGTTTTGACTTAATTCATGGAATTATTTAAATACCTATGTATTATGCTCATTTTATAAATATAGGTAAGATTCTAATGTAAATGTAGTAAATTTTAATAAGTAAAATACTGATTATCAATGCAATAATTTCTTTTTTAGTGACTGTGTCTACAGGAAGAAACAAGAGTCCTGAACCATGTCACTTGCTGTACATATTTGTTAAATAGGGGCCCCAAACGTTCCAATGCATATACACGGGGCCCTACCACGACAATGTACAACTCTGGAAGCCATACACAAGGTGAATGCCGCCCTATCTTATTGTCGTGTTACGCAAACGATTTGTGGCTTACAAAATTAATAATATAAGTCACTTGTAGGTAATCACCGCGTGCGCATACGTCGTCTACTTGCCGAGTTCGTATCTGGTATTCAATTTGGGGAATTGACAAATATTTAAATTATTTATTAGGGACACATGCGTTTATACAGTCATGAAATAATTTAATTGTTACATGTAGGTATTAATTTTAAAATGATTGAAGAATGTTATAGTTTATAATGTTAATTACATACATATATAGCCTATGTCACTGCAGTTGCAGCTTTTCAATTGTGAGAGAATTGTTGAAATCGGTCCAGCAGTTTATGCGTGAAAACGTTATATACATACAAATTCACTTTGATATAAATATTTTTTTCTTCATAATATTAATACATTAACAGTACGTTTATAATTTTAATTATTTACATCCAATACGGAGTAAAAAAATGTTTTTTTTATTAATAACGATTAAGGTACGAGAGGGTTTTGTAGTAATAAAAGAATATTTCTAATCAAAATGATTCTCAATTGTTGCCTTAACAATGAGGCAGCTGATACTCATTTATTATAACTACTGTCGATTAATCAGCAAGTTAATAGAAATAGATTTATCGAATACCATGCTAGAAAAATGTTATTACGTCTTACTTAAATAACAAACTCTAAAGTTACAAAAGCATAGAACTGTAAACTCAATCAATTAATACATGTTTTATTAATTAGTTTTCTTTGTCTCTTTTTCTACGTAGGACTTTACGAGTATTTAAGTAATAGGACTTTCATGGAAGTCGGTTTTTCTTATCACTTTTTATTGATATTTCGCGACAATCTTTTGTGGAATTTTCTGGAATCGTTGAGAATGATAGCCGTAAGGGCGTATTTTTTTTATCTACTTAAATTATGTTTCTACTATACATTCGCGTTATTTTCGAAAGAGATTCTGAGACGATGAATGAGCAACACCTACATTGTGTTCGTTGTCTATCGATTTATGTATTTGTAGACCTCTAAGACGTCTAAAATGTGTTTTTTTAAATGGACGCCTAAATACTTTTGTAGATGTTTTTTTATCTAAATAACCTCCAATTGATTTTATATCGTACTAAGTGATACCATACCAATCTGTAGTATTTTACTGACCCATTTATAATAAGAAAGTGTTCAACAACTTATTCTATAGTAACGGGAATAAGAACTGGTACAATTTCATTCCGCAATTAAAGACGCGGTCTTACATAATCTAGACAAGAGACTCGCAGAGGGCACAGGCGTCTCGACTTGCAGCTTAGTTGGAGATTATATTAGGTATAGTTCTATTTGTTGGATAGCAATATTAAATTAAGGGAAGATATGACTTATAAATAGAAATAAATGTTACAAGGACGAATATTGTATATCTTTATAAAGTAAATTTTGTCTCTATATGCAAAAGTTTAAATAAATCACATGTGTACGCATATTCTTAGACATAGACATCAGATTTAAAGCGAAAAGGCGGGGGTTTAAGACGACCATGCGAGACATAAATTGATTTCTATTTATCTGTGCATTATTCAAACCATCTGTGCTCGAAACGGTAAAGGTAAACATTCTGAGGAAATGAGCATGTTAAATAATCGAAAGTTCGACTACATGTGACATCTGACAACCCGCACTCGGTCAGCGTGGTGGTTCTTGGCTTATACCCCCATAGTTAGTTCGTGTCATACAATGGGAACATATGGAATTAAACTTCCGAAAGAGTCCACCAAATACTACGATTCTCTTTTTTGTGTTTGTTATTGTTTGGGATTGGCCCAAGGCTTTCGTCTCGTATTTATATTAAAGAAAAGAAAAATAAATAGAACAGAAACGTAGCTAGCACGTGGCCAGTAAAAATAAATATTCTAGAATTTTTTACGCAATACCATCTAGTTGCAAACAGCGAGTGCGCTTTAGAAACTAGACTAGACAACTCATAAACATACATTTTTATAAACGAATTCATATCGTACTAATAATATGAATAGACTAGACGCTAGCAAAACACAATAGTTATCACATTATATTTTTACAGTCGCTAATCGCAGCAACACCGTGTAAGCTATAAGTATGTATTATTTTAATTTTGTGCCAGATGTACCTGAGAAATAATTTTTGTTTTAATGAAAAAAACCTTTAGTCTATAAATATGTCATCATTTATGTGATGGCTTTGTAGCTAATGACATAGGTACTCATTGAGGAATGTAGATAAGTAAGTATATTTATAACCTCATAAGAATAGCTTGTTTCAGATGAAAACTGAACCTAAATTTTATTAAAAATTATACAAATAAAATATGTTATAAGAATTTAAAATAAATATACATTTTTAATTCCACATAGATACCTATAGGCATAATTGGCAACTGTATTGATTTTCCATAAACCGTTTTAAACACAGTTTATTTCATAAAATAATTGCTGTTTTCCCCGGTTTCATAGATTATCTCGGGATAATTAATGTCTGTTTTCTTCGGTAAAGAAGTAGCTTTGTCATGGTAAAATAATTTTCAAAATCCTCATAAAAAGTGAAGTCCCGTGACCCCTAGTGGGGTATGGGGCTGATGATGTACATCTGTTTCACTGATCGATTTTCTTTATGGACAAGTAGGTGATCAGCCTTCTGTGTCCTGCCAGACCGAGACTTTTTTTTTGCGTCCCCACCGGGAATCGAACCCAGGACCCCTCGGTTCTAAGCTCACGCGCTATCCACTGTACCAAGGAGGCGGTCTGCTCAAAATCCTCATAGTATAATATGTAAATATACTTTGAGCTAAAAAGTTACAAACAGCTTTTCTCTTAAGATTGTAGTAGAATTTTTTTTATAAATACCGTCTTTGTATTCACCTCAAGGGCACACGGAATTTCACACGTAGGAGACATAAAATAACATTTATTTCTCTACATCACAACGGCACATAAAATTGCACATTATTGTATCCTGAAACGTCAAAACAATATTTCACGCGTATCGTTTGTGTTGTGTTTTATTTGTATCGCGAACGGATAATGTTATAAATTTATAGAAGTATGATACATTAATATAAATTTATAGAAGTTAAGTTAATTATTTTATAGAGCAGTTGTTGAAATAATATACGTGGAGCGGATATACCAATCCTTTTGCAAAGCGCAATATTCTCGAATGTTCTAGGTTATTAATGAGCGGTAGGTATTTGGTTGAAAATTCAATTAATTGAGGAATTGCGCGATGTTCTTATATCCATTTTATCTAAACGTATATAAAATAATAATGTTTAAAACGGTGAACGGATTTGGATGAATTTAGAAATGATTTTTTAATCTATAAAAAAAAATGTTCAGAAATAGGGGATGAAAATGGATGGACACGAGTATATTTGCGAGGGGATAGATAATTATATTTTAATTTATAACCATCAGCTGCTATATCCTGTATTACCTAGCAACGTGTAATTGGTCAAAATATGAGGTCTTTATATAGTTAACGAGGTTGCTTTGTGCTTGCAAAATATATTGTAGAGACGGGCCGGGCCATTACAATATCAAATTAGAAATTAAAAACTTTTAAACGCGATTTATTCAAGAATAAATCGCGTTTAAAATCCGTTGAAAAGTATTTAATTTCTAAATGTATAATACTCGCGTGAAACCAAACACAAGAAAATACTAATATCAAATTATTCCCATCAAAGGCGAGGTACTAGGTTAACTCATTACATTCATTGTCATCATCAATAATCGCTCTTCCCGCTTCATCCCCCGGGTTGATCTGGGATTATATCAAAAATAGTTCTAGCTAGAAACTCTCTGCTGAATAATTTTTCAAATTGGTTATTTAGTTTCGGAGGAGAAACCCACAGTGTTTATAACGCATATGGAAAAATATAACAGATTTTTATGAATTTTTTTCTGTGTACATTTGATAGTTCTGAGAGAGCATTTGCTGGGTCGGCTAGTTGTAATTAAATACTGTATCATTCCTATTTCAAATTTAAAAGAATGACAAAAACACTTTTTACCACATTTACATTTAAATTTTTCAACCATCCAAAGCGTTTCACAGCCCATTCCGTGGTGAGATTTTTGCAATATTATTACAATATTGTAAGGGTTAAAGGTTTGTTTTAAACATTGGTCCAATAAATATACCTAGTCTTGCCATAAATATTGTAATAAAGAAAAAAGAAAATTGTTAACTGCAAATAACATTTATTA